>NC_092695.1:21118763-21296117 GCF_964275005.1 Diadema setosum
CTCTTTTCGCCGTAGAGATAATTCCTTCCGAGACAGGATCTGACAGCCGCTATGAAGTGACACATCGCGTGTGATAAGCGGATCGGACGTGGAGGCGTATTTAGCACGAGCTCGGCTCCGGGTGTTTTTCTCCTCTTAAACATTTTAAGAGCACTCTTTTCATAATACATGCAGGAGGAATCTTCCAAAACAGAACTGTTGAAAACACTAAATAGGTGAAGCTGCTGTTAAAGTCCTATCGCCTGTCCGACTATTTTTTTTTTTATAAACGAAAAAAAAAAGGAAAAGAATGACAAGTGTGTGGAGACAAGAGGAAAAGGCATTATTTTTTACCTCTCACCAATGGTTAACAGGCGTAAAATCTTTTAATTTCTGTAATTTTTCCCTTCAGAAGGGACAATGTTTACCTTTAAATGATTGTAGATCGCCTCTAAGGAATTCTCAATCATTTCTTCCTGTTGACTTTTCAAAAGACAACAGTTATTCTATACAAAAGAGAAAGATTTCGATAGGTCTAATACGATATGTTGGAGTTCGTTATTCTGAGTTTTCTTTATTTTGAAGGTTCATGTTTTGTTTTTTCTTCCCAGAGATTTGTAATTCTGAAGGTTCGTTACTCCGAAGGTTTTCTATTCCAAAGGTTTGTTACTCCAAAGATACGTTATTCATGTGGTCCTATATTTCGAGGGTTTGATTGAAAAGATAAAAAACAAAAGGTTCGTTAATTCTATAAATTTGTTCTGTAAATGTATTGTATATATATTTTTTTTCTGTTTATTCAATGGAAATGGAAATAAGATTGATATTGAAATTGAAATTGAAAAATGGAAAGTGTATATAGGTTTGAAAGAAGTCATTGAAACACATTCAACAGCAAATCTTTTTAATTTCTTTTTAACAAACGTTATTTCAATTTCGGATGAACGAAACTTATTCAATTTTCGGATCAATTGAGACTTATTTCATTCTTGAATTAAGTTACCCCCGGGTAACCCAGTTTACGGAATAACAAACTTTCGGAATAACGAACCTCAACGACAAAAACTATGTCAACTCATTACGACACAGGTGATTCGTGACAGGGGAATTCAAGTCTAATTTGATACGCTCCACGTTCCACTTGCTGCTATGATTAAAAGAAAAAGTATTAAGAATGCAATTTCATACCCTGCGCAATCATTATTAAATGTATAGATAGTGACACAATTTTAATGTTTCACGTTTGCCGAAAGCAGTAATACCTTGAAGTATCCACGTAGAGAATTTTTGATGAGGTTTTGACGTCAGGGCCTCAAAAGTGCCCATTTGACCAAATTATAAATTTTCATAGATTATCAATGTATAATCAATTACCTATTGAAATTCTTAATGCATCAGCTATGAGATCTTTTCAAATATTATTGCCTGATTATCTAGATAGAGCATTATAGTAGAACAATCAGACACAATGAGGTATACCAAACGTAGCATCCATTTTTTTTTCGGGGGGGGGGGGGATTTTCTATTTTCTTTCCTTGCGCTCCTTCTCTTTACTGTCACTGTACCTATAAATGTTTTTCATAGTTTTTTTTTCACGTTTTGTTATTACAGTTTATCATTTTGTATTGTAAATATGGGACCCTGTGGAAGAACAATCATATTTTGCGAATATGGCTGAACGAGCAATCCCCAATTCTTCAAACTGTTATATACTGTTTTCTCGCAGACAAAAATGGAGACTGAAATAAAAACAACAATAACAACAACCCATATCTATAAGAACAGAATAGCACAAGAGGGGAGAAGAGCAGAGGAGAAAGGGATGTAGTAGCTTTCAGATAATCAAGTAGAAATTGAATCTTGAAAATTACCTAAAAATCAACGGGAAAATTGTGACGTGACTGCAAATTAGAGCAATCATATTTGCGTTTATGGTTACGACCAAACATCTATATTGATTAGTGAAAATTATGTAAAATTCTAATTTCAACCATTCTGTCGAACTAAAATCAAGTCATTCATGAAGGTCAAGTTCTTCTTATCCTTCTCCCAAATCGTATCTTCTTCGGTTAGTGGTTTGCAACGATTAGTCCGATTTTATTACTTTCACGAACTCCAAGTTGTCATCGGTTCCCAGTCGATCGTGGTTGGCAATCTCCTCCCTTGAAAGGATCTCGACGAAGGTGTGCCAGCCATGTCCGGTCCGCTCCGCGGCGGGATCGTGGATTTTATTCGAGGGTATTTGATTACTCAATTACTGTAATGGAGGCAGCTATCAGGGCTTGGCGAAAGGATTCCCGAAACTGAACCGAACATTTTATATAGGCGCGAGTTCTGACCATTCATCGGTAGGGCGTGTTTCAGAGGGAGTATCAATGTTAACTCCCAAGACGCAATCGACACCTAGAGACGTCAATAAGCTATACACCATCAACGGGAGACCATCTCCATGGCGATTTTTTGTGTGCGACCGTCAAGCGGCATGTATAGAGTCTCTCTAGCCGCGATTATGTCGTTTTCCTCGTAAACATGTTGCCGAAACACGACCCATCCGTCGATAGATTGTGCCAGAGAATAGAAAATCTGACATTGATACTCAGGAAATTTGAAATGAAAAACAAGCCAAGTGTATCTGTATCATTTGCAATGATTCCAAAAGTTACATTGCAGATCTTGACCTCAGATTCAACTTTTGCATGCACGGTCCGTGCCGAGTAGAATGTAGTCAGAACGATTACTCAATTCACATTCGGGACCCTTCTTTTATAATTAATGAAGCCATTAATTTATTTCCTTCGTTTGTTTGTTTGTTTGTTTGTTTGTTTTTGACTATGAGGGCTGAAGTGGAAATACTGCTATTTTTTTTTTCTGTCTCGTCTTTCCATTTTTTTAAATATCTCATAGATTTCTATTTTAAAGCTCTATAGGTATTCTATTCTATGGCCAATGCTCGCGTTTTTATTGTGTTTTGTTCTGTTCTTTTGTTACCAATAGAAACCTTTACCGAAAGAGATTTTGCATTACCCTAACCAAAATATAATTTCCCTCCCCAATATCTGAATATAGATGGCGATGTTGAATTACCGAAGAAAGAATGAAGTGAGAGAATGGCATTAGATATAATATAAAAGAATATAAAAGACAACCTCGTTCCGGTTTACTGTGACGCTCGCCCGCTTTATGCTCTAGAATTTCTCCTGATTTTGTTCTGTTTTGTGTTGTGTTTGTCGATTTTGTGCTGTTTCGGTTTGATAATTCCATTGGTCCACGTGAGCACATACTGATAACGCGATTGGGCAGTCCTCTGCTATTCTTCGAAAGCAAGAGCACAACTTAGCACCAACAAACTTTGACTAATGAGACAAAAGACTTAACAAATCTGCAAGTGTATGCCGGACTTGTTCTTTGTTATACATCAGTTACCAGTACCATTGTCGCTGTTGTTTTTGTCAGCCACACCAAAACTTTGTTGTCTGTATGCTTGACTATTTTTTTTTTCTCTCTGTCTCTCTTTTCCTCACTTTTGATACAGACAATGCAATTCTGATAACAATTGTCGCAACCTAACATCAGATTACACTTGCTCGAGGAATGTAATAATTCACCATCTGAACTTCAAAGATGACTCTAAGAAAGTCAATATTACATCGAAAATGTTGAAATAAAAAAGCATGAAGTCTTACGGCTTCTCCGCGGCTTTGCTCAACACGTCGAAAACAACAGGATCCCGGCATTACACGAAGCGTTAGGTTGGCTGGATCAACGTTTCTCCCGTCTTAAATGTCCGAGCATACAGAAAGGTGGGCTGAACGCGTAAGATAAAACTTGCAACAAGTGAAACTCAATAAAACACAATACATGTGCAGGGAATGATACACGATATGCCATTTCATTTGTCCCAGACAAACGATAAGCGATAGCTCATAGGGAAAAAAATCGATAAGTCTGCAATCAGAAGAAGACTTAAAGGGATGGTATACAGTTTCGGTTGAGATGGGAATTGATGTTTCCAAATTTATATGAGGATTTTTTTTTTTAAAGATAATGAGAAACTTCTTATGGAATAAGAAAGAGTATGATTCTAAGATGAATTCAAAACTTATTTGATGAAAATTAGTTTTGAAATGGCTGAGATATCCAAAACAGAATGATCCTATTAGGAGCGCTTTGTTTTACTTTGTTTTGGATATCTCAGCCATTTCGGAACCGATTTTCATGAAAACTTTGAATTCCTCTAAGAATGATATGCTTTTTAACTTTTTCTAAAGTGGTTTCTAAGTATCTCGCAAAAAGTTAAAAGCTGAATTCCACCTCAACCGATATCATACCATGCCGTTAAAGGTAGGGAATCCCATTTGCATGCCTCAAATGAAGAGTTGTATAAATACAGTGGTATGTTGAAGAGAGTATCATTTTAGAAACTCCCATAAAGTATTGAAAGTGGAAGGTAACATTAGTACATTTTTATTGACCGTTAGATTTTGAATTGAATTTTTTTCGGGGCTCACCGTAAATTCCAGTACATTACTAGGCTACCTTTGCAGACCCATGCACTGCATGTGTGTCAGTCATGTATATTTTGTGAAAAAAGTTCATCAAAACTTACAAACATTTCTATATACATTCTTGCCACACACGCTATATGTTATTACATCAGCTCTTATACTTTTAGATTTGTGTTTATAGATAAAAAATACAGAAGACTACAACAAAAAGGCTTAAGTGTGGCTGACACACAGAACTACTGAGTAGTTGAGTTTTGTGCATTATTCAAATTGTAGATAACTGTTGACTTCCAAATTTCTCAGCAGTGGCCAAAACAAGTCCCCTGAGGTTCATATTTAAAGTTTTGCTGCATTTTGGGAGATGTGTAAAAGGTATCCCCTACCTTTAAAGGACCAATCTACTCTAAAATGTGATGAGAACTCACAATGCTCTAATGTGCTTCCAACTTAAGTCTTCATTGAATTTTGCTGTTCTACATAAGTTCAGTTCGAGGATATTGTATTTTTCATATGAATATGTTCTCGGAATGCCATCATTTGGCAATATCTAGAGCAATGACTTTGAAATCGAAGGGAGTGTTATGGTTAGCTTATCTTTTATTGTGTTTGTATGTAATAACCAGTTGGAGAGTTGAGTTGAAGCAACATCGAATTTGATGGTGATGTTCGTTATTCCGAAGATTCTTTCATCCGACATATAACTTTTAGGGTTGTTGATGTTGTTTTCTGTCCGAGGGGACTGTAATAGTGTACAAACTAAGTTTAAAAAAAAGCAATCCCCTCACAGGTTAACTTACTTGGTTCAAGTTTGAAATCTTTTATGACAATACACGTGCTAATGTAAATAGCTTAGACACTTTGCACTGGTGTATTCAGAAAATTACGTTCAGTTTATAATTGTAAATATTTATATTTTTTTTTTGTGAAAGGGAATATAAATTAAATGAAATGGAAATGAAATGAAGTTCCTTATTCCGCAGGTTCGCTAATCTGAAAATGAAAAGAAAAAAGTTCGTGGTAATGAACCTTTGGAATTACAAACCTTATTCGTGTTCGGATTAACGAACCTTTGGGATAACGGATATTACTTCATTTTCGAAATAACGAACCTTGTTCATTTTGGGATCAACAAACCTGCGGAATAACGAATTTTATTTCATTTTGAGACGAACGAATCTAATTTCATTTGGCGGAACAACGAAGGGAAACTAAATTTCACATATAATTATGTGATTGTGATTACTATCATTGTTTTACGAACAATATATTGAATTCTGATTTCCATAATGTTCATATAGTTTGTCCCGTCTATTTCCGTTCTAATTCTATTTCCGTTCTTTTGTTAGTATGTATACTTATAGTTATCTCAGACAATAGTTGTGAATTTTCCCTTTAAGGGTATATACAAAGCACGACAACCACAACGTGTGATGTTCTCATGATGAAATGAAAGAAAAAAATGGAAATCGTCTGGCTCGAAAATCGAGACATCTGATTGAGCACGTATCACTGATGTAAATCCACGAAGGTTTATTTCGCCACCTTTCCGGCTTTCATTGTTTTTGTTCAACTGCGTGAACATAAGTAGCGCTGTCTTATTGGCTCCATGTGGAAGAACGCACCGGAAAATAAGGAAGGAGATACAGGAGATTCTACTCTCTTTCTCTCTCCGTCATATTTGAATACAAAACACGGCCCAATGTAAGAGTCCCACATTCAACCTCTCTTCTCTTTCAACTGCGTACTTGTTTCAACTAAATTACTAGACATTTTATTCTGTTTGCGGCGAAATATGATGACCAACAACATCAAAGCTTCAAGGAAACATCCATTCCAAAATTTTATCAATTTCTTAAGAAGGAGAAAAAAAAATTAACTGCAGAACAGTGCAATAATGATAAAAATCGGATAAGAAATAAGGAAGTTATGCAATTCTGAAATTTCAAAATTTTTCAGAAAACATTTCTTGACCAGTCGCTATGAATATGTAAGTCAGCAAGTTGATGATGTCATGCTCTTACAATTTCTTATTCATTTCATGTACAAAAATGACAAAAAGCTCACTTCAGCTTTATAGGTATAAACTTACGTTAAAACCACCTAAACCTCAAAAGAACATAATAACTCCGATATATTTTTGTATGGGAATATGCTTTTACCTGTGCTAGCTAACATTTTTCTTTCGAATTTATATACTTATAACGTACATGAAAAATTGTGAGGGCATGACATCATCGGCTCCCTCATTTGATTATTCATAAGGACTGGTCAAGAAATGTTTTCCAAAGTTATGTAAAATTTCAAAATGTCTTATCTTCCTTATATGGTATCTGGGGGTTTGGGGACATTTTTGGAACGTTCTGTAGGGACTTTTCTCTTTCTTTTAGAGTTCATTTATCTTGGGATGGATTTCCTCTTTAAGAACCGAAAATAGGCAGTCAGCTCAAAACAATGATCATACAATTTCACGAATTCGATAAACAAAAGTGTAAATATAGGAGGATTAACGTATTCGAGCTTTCTTTTTGTACCAACCCCTACTACCCCTGCAACCCCATCAAACATACAATCATGAAATCTATATCGCTCTTTAGTTATGATAAGCCAGTATTGCATTACACCAATATGTATCAAGAATTTAAAATGTACCCTCAGTTTCGTCACATTTTGTATAAAAAAAAAAACACACTGTTCTGCAAAGGTTATAGAAACCAATGAATGAAATGTAAATGAAATAGAATTACACATTCAATAAGACTTCATTCAAATTCTCCCTGATTTTCCCATTGCGAACTTTCCAGCATTCAAATACATTAAGAAGAACACATGTTTGGTATTGGATATCGTTTACATCAGCGAAGTGCAACCGGTGGCTCAACCGCTCCAGGACATACATGCCCAGATAACTCCCACGCCCAAAAAATAAAAAAAAAAATGAATAAGATAAGATGAAATATAAATAAATAAATAAATAAATAAATAAATAAATAAATAAATAAATAAATAAATAAATTAGAGGGGTGAAAATGTAATATGATTTTTCTTCGATTCGACTTCCTCTTTACAATGAAATGTGTAAGATAGCTACACCCAACCTTACGATCACAAAATGTACACAAGCACAGGATGACTCATTCATATGTAATTTCATTTCATTTCATTTTATTTCCACAACTTGCACAACTGGTAAAAAAAAAAAGAATGACCAATACAGGACAATATATCGATGTCGATTTTGATTCATCCAGGTAGTATGCTAAAAGCGTGTAAATTAAATTTGTTCGACTGGACTTACTTGTGAAAATCACGGAGAAAACAGTTTCGTGACTCGTCCGAGTCACTTCTTCAGCTCTGTCTGGCTGGCGAGCATTCACCCGTGGAGGGTGAATGGGCGATATCACTGCTTCTATTGTCTTAGTAGACTTGCTAAGGGAGAAAACGCTGCATTTTTTAGTACAAATGTCCTGCTTGGCACAGATGTTCCCTGGGACAATTGAAAAATTTTCATCTAAAGAGACACTCTGTATCTATGCAAATAAGCCTTAATTTGCATAATTTATGCAAAAATACATATAAAAATTATAGAAAAATATATGCGCATCCAGCAGAAATACCTAATTTGGTAGAGGTATTCTATAGAGTAAGTGGAAACAATTCCTGCAAAAATTGATTTCATACCTATGTAAATGAACATAAAATTTGCATAATTAAGCAAGTTATTGTGCAAAAATCTGCATTTTTGAAAGAATTTCTAAACTATTAAGCACTGGATCTTGTATTACAAAGTTTAAACCTGGGATGGATGTTCCTTGGGTCAAAAGTAAATGATTCATCTGAAGAGACAATCTGTCTCTATGCAAGCAACATGTTATTTGCATAATATGCATATCAATACCTACACATCTATAGATAATCAGAACAAACAAAAAGCCTTAATGTGACAATGTCTTAAATCGCTTTGAACTTAATATCCAAAAAGCCAATAGAATAAGACAATATTCTCACAACAACGCTTTTCAGTTGCTTAAATTGTTTCCATATTATTTAATTAACTTAGGAATTTTATGCATAAATCATGTAAATAAGTACACCAGACGTGAAATTTCGAAACATATTGATCTTTGAAATATTTTTTTTGCTATCAATTTTCCCTCATTGCATAAATTCTTTGCAGGGTGGGAAAAATAGCAATCGATAGTGACACTCTTTAGATGTGATTATGCAAATCTAACAGTAGGGCCTACATATGAACAGATGCAAATCGGAACATTTTTTTTTTCAAAAGGACTGTTTTTCACTCGCAAACAGTACACAACTGAGGTCATGGTTAGAAAATCATTACAAAAAACACTACCATAGTGAAAGTGTGAATTCTGATTTTCATTGTATTTTGTAGGCAACCAAGCGAATAAGAGGCTTGAAACTGATTATAAACTTGTGCAAATTATGTGGATGCAAGGGTATCTGCACACATTAAGAACTTACAAGCTTGAGTTAGAAACAAAGTCTGTTTCTGAAAAAAAAAAAGTTAACTCAGTATACTATGAGCAACTATGGCATGGAAACTATGCTAGAAAATTTATACACAATAACATTTTGATAAGGCAATAATATGCAAAAATTGTCATGTGAACAATATAGGAGATGTTATACTTTAAGTCAAATAATCTGAGTCTCTGACTTAAAATCAGTCAATTTCAACCATAAATCAAAGCAGAAATAATATGTTCGTAGTCATAAAAGAGTATATTCGATGGCTTTTACAATTACTAGGATGTGATTTGTCAACAGATCGTCACACGCTACTGTTTACGAGAATCGTAAATGTCATATTCTCCCTGCATGGTTGTGATTGTTTTCCCTTTTTGATAATGTAACTCCCTGGCGGTCCAAAGAATGTTATATTCCACCACATATCAGCTAATACCTGTATAGATGATCATGACCTACATGATCTTGAAGCTTTTTCCAAAAAATAATTTTGTTATCTGGTTTAGTGTAAATATGTCAGAGGTTAAATTAAAAGAAATACATACACGGGTAAAAATGTAAAAGGTAAGAATGTCAGGGGTTATACTTGTGTGCATCAAAATTAACTTCTATGCGACCCACACATTAAATGTAATGATGGTGATGACTATACCATGTCACTGTATTCCATGTCCTTTCCTACTTATCAAGCAGTAAGAGGAAACAAAAACACTTGAGAGGGGAGGGCTTAAATTTTTTTTGATAATCAACAAAGGTATCACTGTCAGGTAGAACATGCACAAATATGCACTAAGATTCATGATACCTTGATTCACATTCAAGATATGAAAGAAAAAGTGAAATATAGCACTTTCATAAGAGCTTTGACCTTTTGGCAGGAAATTTCTCAGAGAATATCTATTAGGTAATACATGTATACACTGTATATTAAGTTTCAAGAAAAATCCTACAAGCATTGCAAAAACATGAGGGAAATAGTGAAATTTTGAGGGCCCAATTGACCTTGATCTTTGACCCCCTGACCTTTGACAAATGACCCCTAAATTCCCTAGAAAATCCCTGCCAGTACCAAGTTCCATGAAGACACCTTGAACCATTTGTGAGATACAGACAAAAAAGTAAAATTTTAACATTTTCACCTGACCTCTGACCTTTGACCTCTTGACCTGAAGCTCTCTGGAGTATCTTATTTTGATAGTACATTGTATGCAGTCACTAAGTCTGAAGAAAGTACCTTCAGACATTGCATAGATATGGGGAAATAATAATTTTAGCATTGACCTTGAACCTTTTGACCTTTGACCTCTTGCAGATTTACTTAAAAACTGCTTAATTACTTGCCCCATCATACGTCAGCTTTGGATCAGGTTTGGTGAAATTTGCATAATCCAGTCTTGAGTTATCGCGTAAAGTGATACAATGTCGACCTTGACCATTGACTTCTGGTACATTAGGGTATTAATATGCACAATATGCTAATTAGGGGGTATTTGCATAGACAAATAGTGTTTTGATATTACAAACCATTTCCTTTTGACTAAAGGAAATGCATACTACTTCGGTAGTTTTCATCATAAAATGCAGTTCTTAGACTGTAAGAAAAACTTTAATAATAATGTTTTTACTTTACTTTCTTTAGTAATTATGTAAATTAGCTGGTAATGATGGTTCAATTATTCAAATTCTTTTCTCATTTTGTTTCATTAAGTGTTTCTAATGGGTTATACCTATCTAGGATGAGATTTATGGGGAGTTTCATTAAGGCTTTTTGTTTGTTCTGATTATCTATAGATGTGTAGGTATTGATATGCATATTATGCAAATAACAGGTTGTTTGCATAGAGACAGTTTGTCTCTTCAGATGAATCATTTACTTTTGACCCAAGGAACATCCATCCCAGGTTTAAACTGTGTACTACAAGATCCAGTGCTTAATAGTTTAGAAATTCTTTAAAAAGTGCAGATTTTTGCTCAATAACTTGCGTAATTATGCAAATTTTATGTTTATTTACATAGGTATGAAATCAATTTTTGCAGGAATTGTTTCCACTTGCTCTATAGAGTACTTCTACCAAATTAGGTATTTCCGCTGGATGCACATATATTTTTTAATAATTTTTATATGTATTTTTGCATAAATTATGTAAATTAAGGCTTTGCATAGATACAGATTGTCTCTTTAGATGGAAAAATTCCGATTGTACAGAGGAACATGTGTGCCAAATAGGACATTTGTACTATAAAATGCAGCGATCACCCCTTTTTTCGCCCTTAGCAAGCATACTATCTGTACGTCGAGGAATTTTGCGGATCACCGACTTCTATGTTGTTGAAAGGTTGTGTCGGAGTCCCCTCCCCTGTTGAGTGAAGGGTTTTCCGCATTCACATACACGGCTTCACGGACTCCTCTTTCAAACCATCAGGTTTCCTTGTCAATGATGTCGACCTCTTTGTCCTCTTTCTCCGTGATTTTCACAAGTAAGTCCAGTCGAACAGATTTAATTTACACGCTTTTAATACAGGACAACATGTCAATCACATGCAATATGCAAAAGTGTGGAGGAAGAAGCAAAAGCCATTGACCTGTCAAGGCTTCTCCCTAGTAAAAGCTAACAACTATGATCAACATCAAGACGAAACAAGATAGAACAAAACAAACAAGAAAAAACTATATATATGTGTATATATGTATATATATATATATATATATATATATATATATATATATATATATATATATAAGGGGTCTATTGCAGGAAGGCACTATTGCACATATATGATTTTACAGTATATTCTTTATGTTTTCTCTTGAATGAAGCCATAGAAACACACTAGTGTACTTAATATCATCCGGAAGACTATTCCATATCTTAGGGCAGGAATATCTTATTGTGGATCGTGAAAACTCATACTTTGAATTGGGTAATCTATAATCTTCCGCCTGAAGACTACTTTACTGGTTTAATAAAGTTGAGACTTATGACTTTATTCCAAGGGATGATGTTATGATCATAAAGCAAGGTTATGTTTGTTGAAATTGCTGTGATTTGTAGATGGTAAAGAAGTTTTATGAATAGGAAAAAACCCAAGATTATGGCAGAAAAGAAATAAAGAAGTAAGAAATGGCTGTAACCTGATGGCAAGGTTGCACGAATTTGATCGCTTCAAACATGTGATATCATATTTTTGATAACGAAAGTGAAGCTTGTTTATTTTTTTAATGTTATCATGGCTTAAACGTGACTTGCGAGAAATAGAATGGAGATATTATTCCACGAAATAGAATGAATTTGTTAATTATTAATGAGACGATGTTGAAAATCATTAACTTTGAAACAAAACTGATAGTTTGGGGTTTTTTCTGGCGAATTTGAACGAAGGAAAACTACGAGCGAGGAGAATCGCTTGATTACGAATGCTTGTTGGCGAATACAATATCATTATTTTTTTTTTTTTCTAAATGGGCGAAAAAACCTAAAACATAGCATATCGGAATATAGCGACATTGCACTTTATAATCATATGCACACGAAGAAAAAAAAACATAAAACGCATTAAATGCAGAAAACTAAAAAAAAAAAAAAAATACAATTCATATCTTGTTATCAAGTTTTGATAACATACATATGATTAGTAGTCACAGCCGGCTTCCACTACAGAAAGAAAGTTTCAAGTTCAGGCAAAATAATGAAGAAAAAAAAAAACGATGACAAAAATATACTCTTTTATCAAGCCTTCATGTCATATGATATATATCCTACATTAAACACAGTACACTGAATTTCCGGACTAACTCAATTTCTTAACGCCATTACCGAAACAATATCCTTAAAGCTTTCTGAAATGAAACGCCTCCTACAGAGCAGCAGACCTACTGGAGATTGTTGTGTGCTATATTTTTTTCCTGCTCAATTTAATCAAAGTTTCATCAAATTTGTTAACATGCGTTCAGTGTTCGAGAAACTCTCCTCTCCCGTCATTGCCATCCTTTTCCCTATTTTCATTCAATATCGCATCAGTCGAGTTTAGGGTAGGTAACATCATGAAAACAAGCTCCAATTTCGTTAATCAAGAATGCAAGTTTGTATTTCCTCCGGACCAATTTCGTGGAATCCTGCTAGGATACAGTCACCTTTTTTTTTTACATCTTGATTTCTTTTTTGTTCTAATTTTTACCTTTTTAAAATTTTGATTGATCAACGTTTCCGGGGATCATTCTTATTAATATTCAATTTCTTCAAATTTACAGGTTATATCAATCTTATCAATTTTATGCTAATTTCATGATCATGACATCATCTTTGTGAGTCTATTATCTCGAGTTTGTTAAACCCGCATACTTCTTACATACTTCGTAGATATATGATTCACTTGTATACTTTGTAATCATTACAGAGTGGGATAGAAATTCATAGAACCGTTTGTATCTTGTTAAACATCATGTTTTTATCAGAGTCTCTTCATTAGTCAGTTTCTTGGTGTGAGTGATAGGCATCTGGGCAGTTATATTTTTGGAGCGGTTGAACCACTGTGTGAACTTGGATGATGTGAACGAAACTCGATAGCTATAGTCTGTAAATAGTCTGTAAAGCGCAATGAAATTCCTAACAAGTATAAAATGCTCTAGGTAAAAAGTAGCTGTTATTATTAATATATACCAAACAGGTTTCCTCCTTTATGTACTATAGCTGGAACCCTCTCATCCGGAAAGCAAGGGCTAATCTGAATAACGTGTGCACGCACTTGTAATTTCATCCTCCTTTGCACACTTTGTTTGTTTGTTTGTTTGTTTGTTTTATTTATTTAAACACGGGTAAAAATACTTGCACTCGGCCGTTAGGCTGTTTTTCAGCAAGTCCGTATGATATACACTGTACAAAAAAAAAACCATTATGTGTTACAATCAACGCATAGGATAATACATGGACAATAATCGATTAACGTAATAAAAGAAATGAGAGATAAAATACATATATACACAACACTCTTTGGCAGAATCAAATACAAAAACAGTAGAATGCAGAGAGAAAAATCTCGGAAAGAAAGTGATTTCAAAGCAAAAATTATTACTCAGAAATAGAAAAAACTCATAAATCAAGTAGGAAAACAGAATCAATATCCTTCAGAAATTGTGCTAACCTTGCACATGTTCTCGTGGCTTCCGGTAATTGATTGAACAATTGAGCTGCTATGTAAATAGTACTACTTTTACCAAAATTGGTCTTTGGTCTTGGTAACAATACTATAAACACCGAGTTCCTGAGATTATAATTAAATACTTTTACGTTCACTTTCGATTGACCAAAAAAAAAAAAAAAAAAAAAAAATGACTTGAAACCGAATGACGCTAGCTTTGATTGAACACCCACTTTACGCTTTTAAATTCTAAATCGTTGTTCATTCTAATTCACCCTAAATTAAGTCAAGTGTCTAGCGGTTTGGTTGAAACACGTACGAAGTTGGAAGGGGGAAAACCCATATAAAAAAATGACGTAAATCATATCAAGGGCTGGTGCCTCCTTGATCATATTTAATGCAAGCATGTCGACAGTTTGGTGACGACATCTTTCCCCGAAGTCCTTCATAAAGCTCACCCTCGATCTCCGGGGCGGTGCCTCTCGTATCTCCTTTGATCTCCCCCATCCCAGCTCTCGCCCCAGCCGAATCATCGACCTCGTGTCACATAATTATCGCGTTCCTTTACTAATGGGTTGTTGTTGGTTTTTTTTTTTTATATACCCTTTTGCATTGGCACTCCAGTGTGACTGACCGATATTTTGTTTGTTTTTGTTTAATAGTGTGGAGCAGTGTAATTGTCTGGCACCAACCGACGAAAGCATGTGAAGAAAAATAAAAGGAAGGGAAGAAGAAAAAACAACAACAAAGAGAAGCTTCAATGTATAGTTGAATGAACTGCAGTATTGAGAAAAGCTCAAGAGAGCCGCGCACATTACGGGTGTCGAGGAGATTTTTTATGTCTCGCAGGTACATGTATCATCATCTGCATGCCGTTGACTGCAGTATAAAGTACAGGCATCGATAGTGTTCAGTTGAGGTGTTCATATTTCTGTCTTTTTTTTTTTTCTTTTTTTGTGGAGGTCGGAGGAGAAACGAGTTAGACATCTAATAGTAGAATCAACTATATCTTGTCAACAAAAAAGTACGCAAGAAAATTTCATCTCAACGCCTGAGGAAATAAGACCATGTGGTACAAGACGTTGCCCATTCTGTTTAGCCACATAACCATGATGATAGTATCATAATGCAAACTCCTAGCTTTTCACACGTTCAAATTTTACATTACGAAAAAGGACTAATTCTAATTCTGATTTTTCATCATAAATTGTTGAGTATCTAACGGATGAGATAAACACAAGTCAAATGATTACTGATACGAATTTACAGGGTTGTAAGATAAAATTTGGCGGCCATTTGGCGGCTCGAGCTTTTGTTCGTTATTTCTGTGATTCAAACTCACTATAATATGACGTGTATTTTCTTGAGTTCCATATGGTTCAAAACATGCTTTAAGAATTTATGTTGGGGTTACAATGTAGGTGCTTGCAACATGAGAAAAACAGGCGCCATTTCAATAAAGCTCAAGTGGTTTGTGGTACATGTACTTGAGTGGTTCGAAATCTCTAAATAGTTATTTTATCGGGTTTGTTGTGTCTGGAAACATGTATTTAGACATTTTAAGTGTGTATTGGTGTTACCTGGTTGAAAAAAATTAAGAAGATTGGAAATGGTGACCATTTTTGGCACCATTTGGTTTTCTAAAAGAGCTCAAGCGGTCTTATTAGGTTTTTTTTTTTCCAAAATATGTTGGTACGTATTTTGTCTAATTTCAATAGACATAAGAAAACACATTCAGACATTAAGATATTGTATTGGGGCTAACTATTGGCAAAGTTAAGAGAATAATTGGAAATAATGCCTATTTTTGGCGCCATTTTGGATTTCAGAAAGAGCTGAAGTGTTTTTGTTGGTGCTTGTGTGGTTAAAAATATCTGAAAAAGTATTGTTTGCGTTCCTTGTCTTCAAAACATAAAGATATCAAAAGTGTGTATTGCTGATATCTATTTGCAAGGTTATGTGAAAAACAGGAAATGACAACCATTTTGGGACCCATTTTGGATTTGGGGAAGAGCTCCACTGTTTTACCGGTACTTGTGTATTTCAAAGTCTCTTGATAAGTAGTTTATTAGGTTCCTTGTGTCTCAAAACATGTATCTAAATATTTAAGGCGTGCATTACCTACATGATAAGATGTGAGAATACCGGAAGTGGTGACCGTTTTTGGCGTCATTTTTGATTTCTGAAAGAGTTCAAGGGGTTTCTTAAGTTCTTTGTCTCTGTCTTACATGCAAGCACATTACTATATACACCAACTTATATTTTACATTATAAATGACTAACAATTGTTTGTCTTTTCTTACAGAAATCTCTTTGCCACATGCTCCCTCCACTTGATCTAGGCTATTAACAGGTCATAGGTCATTCTATTTTCTAAACTTTAATTTCTCCTTTTTTTTCTGTTGTTCTCAGTCAATCACCTAGGTGTCCAATTTGACGTATCGTGTGTAAACAACCCCTGGGCCCAGCCGTGTGTAACGATTGATGACGTGTTAAAAAAAAACAAGAAAGGAGGTGCCCAGCTGAAATGCACGCCCCTTCTTATTCACTTGCGCTCCCCCGACGACGCCCGACACAACGCAATCGTGCCACGTCATGATTTCCCATGACAACTGACCTGAAACAAATAATATAATATAACTTTCTGGACTGCCGCAGTCCATTTTTTCGCATTTGCAACCCGGTCACTGAGCAAAATACACACAAGAAGACTCAACTCCATAGCACACACACTCATAGACACAAATAAATGTTTATAATGTACATATATATAAATATATATATATCATATAAAAAGGCCTACCTTTTCAATTCAAATTGACAATAGTTTACCTGAATAAATATGTGCGTGTATTGTTTGTTTGTTTATCGTTCTTATATAATCTGTGGTACCCTGTTGTAATGTGATACATAAGGTACTCTGTTCTACCGTGCCATGAGTTTCTTTTTAGGTAGAATGAGCGATTTATTAGAGTCTCTATCATATATATATATATATATATATATACGATATAATATCATATATATATGTGTGTATATATATATATAAATATATATATATATATATATATACGATATATATATAATATCATATATATATGTATGTATATATATATATATATATATATATATATATATATATATATATATATATACGTATTCATGCATATGAGTGTGGTCGATATCATCTATGATTTTAAAAAGAAATTAGCTTCCTTTATGTGTGTCTGAGCACACGTGGGTATATGTGCATTGCCCATAAATGTTAATGACAATATTCGTTATGTTTGAGTGTATAACAATCATGTTAATAATTATTGTAACAGCAAGAAAACTCTGGGTACTGTGCATGATTTAGCGGATAAGACTCTGGACTCTTAAAACGCAGTAACGGGTTCGAGTCCCGCCAATATTAAAGTGCTCCACATACTTATGGACAAGACGTTTTTACCCACGATGTCCCTCTCGACCAAGGGGTACAAATGAGTACCTTGGGATGCTGGGGGTGTAATAAAAGGCAGGTCCCTGTGGAAGAACAGTGTGGACACTGACAGGCTACATAATCAAAAGATGAACGCACTAGACAATATCATGTAGATATTGCCAGTTGTGAAGCAAGCAAATACAACCTAATAGAAATCTTAGGGTATATGGCAGTGAGTATGTGACTTAATAATCCGGGGGAACGAAACAAAATGTGAAAGTGTGTATAGAATCAAATAAATTCTAGTGGGAGAAACTGATAAAAAGAGGTGATAAGCATGCAATGAAAAGACCCCTGGGGAGAGAGAGAAGGAAGAGAGAGAGAAAAAAAAATCGAAGTAGACCGAGAGAAACAGAAAAATATAAAACAGAAATATATCCAACGAATTTATCTAGGATTGTGTGCATGAACATAATACACAAAATGTCATAACAATACAAGCAGCATAGATAATACATAATACTTCATAAGTATCCAGGCCACTCAAGTGAGACGGCATGCGTGTATGAATGGATTGTACATTTGTTTTTGTTGTTGTTGTTGTTGTTGTTGTTGTGTTTTGTTTTGTTTTTCGTTCCTGCTTCAAGAATGATGATGCGATGTATAGATTATCGTTAGTTAAGGTTCGTTATTTTGAAGGTTCAGGAAAAAAAAGGGGGGTTTGTTATTTCAAAGGTTGGTTATTCCCAAAACGAAATACGGTTTGTAATTTCAAAGGTTCGTTATTAAGCACCTTTTTTTCTGATAAATGAACCTTATTTCACTGTCAGATTGACGAACTTTCGGAATAACGAACTTTTTATTTTCATTTTCATATTAACCTCCCGAATAACAAACCCTATTCCATTTTTACAGTTATGAACCTTTGGAATAACGACTTCACGAACTCTTCTTATCTTTTTTTAATTAATAGAACCTCGAAATATCCAACCTATATTCATTTTCGGAGTAACGTACCTTTGGAATAATGAATCTTCATCCGAAAGGTCGTGATTCCCAAAATTGATTTAAAACCTCCCGAATAACGAATCTTATTTCATTTTTCGACTTATGAACCTTTGGAATAACAAATCTTTTATAGAATAAGAAATTGACGATCTCTTCTATTTTTTTTTTTTTTTTTTGGGGGGGGGGATTAATGGAACTTCGAAATATCCAACCTATATATATCTTTTTTTTTTTTGGGGGGGGGGAGGGATTAACGAACCTTCAGGAATAACGCCACAAATGTTCGGACTTATGAACCTGATTTGATTTTTGAATGAACGAATTTTCTGAACAATGAATCTTCGAAATAATGCCATAAATGTTCGTATTGAAGAACCCTATTTCATTTTCGGATTAAAGAACATGCTGGCACACGGACTTTGTTCGTTTCGGAGTAAAGAATCTTCGGAATAAGGAACCTTCAAAATAGTGCCACAAAATGTCAGGATTAACGAGCCCTATTTAATTTTCCAATTAAGGACTGCCTAGAGTCGCGGAATTTGTTTGTTTCGGAATAACGAACCTTCGGAATAACGAACCTTATTTTATTTTCGATTTAATGAACCTTAGGAATAACGAACGTCAGCCGTCCTCTCTTGCAATCAGATTTTCGTACACAAAGACAGGTGCATACCGACATGTACCCATGGTGACGACTCTCGGCTGTCGTTAATGTTGTTTCGGGTCTAAACCGGACATACTAAAGACATCCATGTCGATAACCTTGCTTAGTCCCCACAGACGGTGCCATGACGTCATGTGATATGATACTGCCGAGTACCGAAACCGCGAGTGAAGTATCTTTGCTTTATAAAATATATAATGTATATACATATCAGAATGAGAAGAATGAGATAAAATCGTATTACAAAGATAGAAATGTATCTTTAAGAATCAAATATTGCATATTTCAATTCGTATGTGTATAAAATGTTTTTTTTTTTTTTTTTTTTTTGGGGGGGGGATTTGTCCGTTATTGTGTAACTGTAACTGTTGAGTGCGCCTTTTTATTATGCAAGATGTATTTTCATGTTATTCTGTATTGTCCTTTTGTCTTTGCCTTGCGTCTCCTGTCTAATCCAGAAGGTAACCTACACCTTTATGTCACATTGTTTATTCATATAATAAAAAATGTTGAACAACAACAACAAAAACATATGTGTGTGTGTGTGTGTGTGTGTGTGTGTATGTACATACATATACTTACACAAATGGGAAGTGAAAGAGAGAGATGGAGAGATACATACACAAGTACATAATGAAGTAACGCGCTGCTCAGACGTCAAGAGTGCGATTTATGACGAGTGATTTACTTCCCATACAAAGAGATTTGAGACGCTATTCAATGACATTTCCGCTTGATAAACGATAACATGATACCGTCATCCATGCACATTAAAACATTAATTTTGTTTTCGGCAGAGCGGCGTGAAAGAATCATAATCATGTTTTCTGTCTAGCAGAATCGCCTCAAAATCCTATGAATCTTTGATAGAGGGTTTCATCTTTCCCCGCTACCCGTATTAACTACTGCTTGACGAAAAATAGGTCGTCATGCAACGATTTATGAAATAACAAGAACAGGATAAACCATACTGTGATTCATGTATGCGTGTGTGAGTCTGTATTATGATATGCGTAAATGGGTGAGGGGAGGCAGCGAGCGACCGAGAACATTTGCTATATGCATGCCTCATCAAGCCAGTGTAAAGTTGACAAAATAAAGTCTATATACAGGCATATTTTTTTTTTCTCTCTCTCAGCTTTTCTGTCACCATCGATATTCACGATTGGAAAATAGATTCATATTATCCCAGTTGAATCCACCACGTGTAAATACATTGCTCTTCAAAGTACATATTTCGTCATAATAATCTTGGCAGCATGGCGGTAATAGAAGAAGTTGAATTACTGTACTTTTAGAAGAAATAAATCAGATTGTCCTAAATCATTAGCTGAAAAAAAAAATGAGTGTCTAGCAAGGTGAATGTCTTGTCGGTCATAATAAAACATGTTTTAGGTGAAGTTCTTGGCGATGTTACCACTTAGATCTTGGTATTGCCAATACTTAGGTGCCTTGCGCAGAGCAGCGTTTCACATGCATCATGGGATAGCTCAGGGGACAAACAAAACCCCGGTTTTGGCTGCACATGCATTCAGATCACTCCCTGTCGTTATCCAGGGGCATTTTTGTTGAAGATTTCTTCGCTTTCCATCATCTGACCAGCACATCGATGCCTTGCAGTAGTAGACCATGACTCTAGTTACCGCAAATCAATAGAATTTAGACACTTTAAACTCTTTTAAGCTGAATTATAGCCAAGAAAAGGGGGTAACAACGGAAAAGCAGGCAAATAACTTCATTGAATCGTATGGGAATTGCGACTCGCGCAAGACAACCGGAAGCGAACAATGGGACCGAGGAATCCAATCTGTGACAGTGTTGTTCAGCGTGCGCAGAAGTTTTCTGCGCATTGACGATACCAAGAATTCTACGAGCGGAGGCCGAGGTAGAAATCACTTGACTCAAAAGATTCCACTGATTCAACTCCGAGCGTTTCGGATAAGGACATTGGATGCGTCAAAACTGGGCTAGATGCAATCCAATTTCGATTTGACATTCATATCAGGAAGATGCCCAGAATTAGCCTGATACACTCAAGAGAAGTACAATGTATACAGAAATAATGACTCCTGTTTTATTCATTGTCTTACAAAAACAACAAAATAATCAAAACACGACATATCACGTCGGCTTGCTTTTCTTTGAACAAACTTAAAATACCAAAACGATGAAAAAACAACAACAACCAAACTGTGCCGTGGCATTATATCAAATGTCAAAAATCATACAACAATGCAATACACAATGACATTTCCCAACAAGCAGTCTCTGACGATTTCGATGCCAATATTCGTTTTAATTTCGATGAATTATTAATACACTTCCTTCATTTATTCTGAATGTATAAAGTGTATGTCATATCATGAGATGCAGGAATAAGTCATAAAAAGCTGTTTTCTTCTGTCGCTAAATTGAAAATGTAGTCATTACATTACCGACGTCTGCTGGAATTCTAATGTTGCTGCTGAATGTCGACTCTTTATTGTAAGTCCGCTTGTGATGTCCTCATGAATTTTCTGGAATTTAGAAGCAAAATAAGGGATTCACAATAGTAATGTGACAACCCCATACAAAATTACTTAGATGAGTTCTGGGCAGTGACCAACGATGAACGATCAACATTGACCCGAGCCAACTTCTCCAAGTTGTGATACGACATGCCTCCTCCTGCGGTCCTGCCCTCCTCACCCTTCCCCCTTCTTCCCTCTTCCTACCAAAAACAGAAATAAAAAATCCCTCAGATTGAAATAGGCCACAAGCAAACGAATGCCTGCCTTACCAGAATTTATCAATAGTCGTGTCAGACCATGATCTACTGAGACAGAATTCGAGCTGGATTTAGGAATGCGGACAGGATCTATATATGTAACGAAACAGAACATTTTCAGAGATGCAGACGCAGAGATGGAAAAACGAGGCACTTCGACAAATTGTTTCGATCTGTCTGAAGGCAGGTTGTATTTACCAACAACATACAACCCGGGACGCGGGGAAAATCTTGTCGTTTCGTCTCCGCCGGGATCCCAGCAAATTGGAAAGAGTGACGAAAGGTGCCGTGAGAGAACGACTCGAAAAGTGTCTTTTAAGTTTGTGTCAAACTTAGTGATGCTGCTAACAAACTGTGCGCGCTCTTGATGTGAGAAAGCGAATCCAGAGTTGTGCAACATTTCGACATCAGTTTGATTAAACTGCTGTTAGGTGATGAACACACGATGCGTTTAACGAGGTGAATGCCCAAGCGGGGTTCACGTAAGTCGTGGTGTATGATTATGTTCCATGATTTATATCTTATTTATGCTGATGAAGCAGTGTTTTCCCTCCCCTGTCTAAGAATGGTTTACTTCTCGTCAAACCCCATTCGCATTACATAAAAGATGTGTATGTCACTAACTTATGGATTCATAAATACTTGGAAAAACCTTGCTGCACAACAGGTGAATGTTCTTTTTACGACGTGAACGAGAGGGGACAGGGATCTGATTGTTAAGGATTAGGCCCTACCCTCCGTCAAATGAAATGTATAACTGAGTCAAACTCACAATTTTCACAAGATGGTGTCATATCCGTGCAATGGGAATATCAAATTGCTATATCTGATAGCATATAATTCCTCAAATACATTTTTTTTTTGCATGCGGGTGTACAAGTAATTCTACTTTTCTTTTTGTGCTTTCCCAAATGGAAATGTCGCCGAGGTGAAATTAGATCATCAAAAACTTTTGTAGTCATGCCAAGTCATGGGGGTTGCGAGCAAATAATCCCTCACAAATAGAAAAATAAATGGAAGAGGAAGGAGAGAATTGAAGGCAGCGACAGGTCGGATGATATGGAAGAGGATAGGGAGGGGGAAATGAGAATGAAAAGGAGGAGGAGGTGGTGGTGGAGGAGGAAGAGGCTACAAGATGATCAAATAACCTCTGAAATATGGGCCAACCATTCTGCACCCTTATCCAACGGGACATCGCACTTTACGGCAGGCCCAGATCGGAAAATGATGGGGAATGGATATTGGTAGAGTAACGATAGTCTGCGCGAATAAGGAACGCATTGACCATGTTGACAACCGGGGTTGACAATAGTATCAACTATTTCTGTGGACACAAACAACAGACAGTAAGAAGACGGGAAACATGTTTCCCTCCCTCTCCCAGCTCCCTCTCAACCACTCCCCTCCCTCTCTCCCCTCCCCTGTCTATCCCTGTTAGATTCCACTGCCAGCATTTCCCACCAGCCTGCTCGGGTTCCCATTGTATATGTATCCCAACAAAATTGATAAAGGACGGTATACTTGTAACCTGGAAGCTCATGAATATTTCCTTCCTTGTAACGTTGAGACGAGCTATCAATTATAAGTACATTCATGTGAAACACACGAATGCTTGCCGCGAGTCCAGTTTGCATGCATTACAGGTCGCTGTGTCGTGTACGCCTCTCGAGAAAGCCTTCTAATAATACGTGAGGATCGTCAGAGGCAACGTTGGTCATTAAGCGAAAAATCTGCACAAACTTTCAGTACGTTTAACCAGTTATTTCTTCGCTTTGTTTTCTTTTATTTTTATTTCAATTGTGTACTGTAGCAGACATTTCCTCGCCTTTGTTTCTTTTTTCTTCCTAGCTTGCATTTTGTGACACAATTTCTTCCGAATTCCAGTTTAGATGTTAATAGCAAATAGAAAGATCTAACCTTGGCAAATCCAAGAAATGCGAGCCAAGCAGTAAGTAGCAATGACGAAATTTGCATACCAAAACCAACACACAATATAATAGTTGCCTCGGGAGCTAGGTTACAATCCTGTTATCCCATCCAGGGGTTATACCATCACTGTGAATGATGTAATCGCATTCTGGGATTCCAAGTAAAGTTTCTTGGTATTCGGGCAATATAAGAGATTCTTTAATAAGGAAACCAATACATGGAAAAAGAGATAGACAACTGGAGGAAATAAGAAAGAGAAATAGAACGGAAGGAGACAGATCACATAACATATTCTAATAAGTGTTCTACTTCTCCTACTGCCCCAAGAACACCTATTCCGATTTTATTGCAAGTTAGTTACAAGAGTCATCAAATTTTAAACAAACCTGACGTTTCTTCCTGAAAGTCTATAAACAAGAGCATCAGCTTATTTTGTTCTTGCTGTCAGACATCGGTATAATGACAATATTCATCCCATTTTCCTTGGCTTTAACCTATTTGTAGAAAAAAAAAAGAACCCTCGCTGTAATTTCTCTCTGTTCATTTTCCTCCTCCTATGATCCCTCACTTATTCTCATCCAGTGCACTTAAAAGAAACAGTGGGTGATTTCAAGTTTGGTGCTAGTGCTAGTGCTAGTGCTAGTGCTAGTGCTAGTGCTAGTGCTAGTGCTAGTGCTAGTGCTAGTGCTATCTCAGCACTAGCACCGGCGATAAAACCGAACTTGAGATCAGTCGGTGTTGGGAGGTTGACCTCAAAATTATGACGTATTTCCGGTTGTTGGTGTTGGGCTTGGTGTTGAATGTCGTCTGCTGAAACGAGACCCGCCGTTTGTGTTATAGCGATTTACGTGCTTTTTCCCCATTGACTAACATTAGTCCCCAGGGATTATCATTTTCGTCATTTCAAGTTCGGTGCTGGTGTTAGCGTTGCCTTGCGAGACCCACATTCACTTCCATAGTATAAAAAGATGCACGTTGTACGTGCAACGTCTATGCTAACACGAACACTCCAGACATGTCTTTATAAATCTGAGCCTTGAAGCAAAATTAAGATAATTGTGTCTTGGAAAATGGATGAAATTTGTGGCATCTTAATCTGTCTTCCTCATTATGGCCCGAATTCACGAAGGTGGTACAAATGAAACCATGGTCTAAAACATGGACAAAAACCATGGAGCGCCAAGTGTCGCATGGAATATTTCGTCACGAAATCAGTCATTTCGTCGATGAAATGATAATTTTGTTAAGAAATGACAACATTTTGTAACTAGATGAACATTTCGTCCACGAAATGATAATTTCGTTAACGAAACGATCATTTTGTCGACGAAATGATCAATTTCGTAACGAAATATTCCGTGCGACACTTGGCGCTCCATGTTTTTTTTTTTGTCCATGGTTTAAACCATGGTTTCATTTGTACCACCTTCGTGAATTCGGGCGTATGTGTCTAAAACTAAGCAGCCGTGACTACATCTTTTAATATTTAACTTTAACTTTGCGCCATCACTTTTTTCGTCGCACAATTCCCGCGGACTCCGCGATGCTGTGATTCCAACACCTAGTGCTTGGGATCGATAATTTTGATCGGTATCGCTTCGTTAATCTGACCGTCGGTGTTGGAGCTCGATTCCCCGGTCCCACTGCACTCAAGGCAGTCATTTGGGAGCTAGTACTAGCACTGGCACTAGCACCGAACTTGAAATCACCCAGTGTCTGCGAGTGCTCTGTCATGTATGTCGTAAAGAATCTACGCCTGTCAGTGGGTTCGCGATATGTCATCACCTTCAAAGAAAAAAAAAAAGAAAAGAAATTGAAACTGTCTAACATACGAATAGCCACAGAGAGTGGTATAACTCCTTATAAGCATGAGATCCATGTGTCAAATGTTTTTTGCCTTGCGATAGAAATGCGTATTACAGTTCCAAAAGTTCGACATTTTGAAGTACGCACTTTTTTCCACTATAGAAGATTTGACGCCATTAGTTTTGCAGCGTCAGCCGCCACTGAAAAGTCGGAAACGCTAATGACCGCAGAATGACACCTTCAACAGGTCAAAATAAGGACAAACCAGTTTTAGAGGCATGTTCTTTCACAAAACGATGTTGACTCTATTTTCTTTCATTTTTTTCGCGAGCTTCTTTTAGTGCCTCCAAGGTATCAGTTATGGTGCATTTAGAAATGTTGCTATATGGGGATGGACAAAATCGGCACAAGAGACTACATTTGCTGGTGGGAGGTATATCATGTTATTTATTGTTAGGCCGAAAAAAGTTGCTCAAGGTATAGCGTCAAATCTTCAAGCTTTTTTAGCTTTCGAAACCGAATGTTTGTATTGGCGTTTGCTTGTGCCTTGTACCGTAAAAATTTGCGTCTCAATGCGGTGATATTTGCTCTTAGTTGCTCTACCAATGAGAGTTAACCACAAGATTCCTTTATAATTCATATTACCTCTGGGGCTGCATGCAAAAATAACAATAGCATGGCAAGAAAAAACTTTTCCTTACGTTACAAAAAAAAAAAAAGCTCCCATAATCTCTTTTCCCATATAAGAAAAATCTGATTATCTTGTTTGTCGAAAAGGTCGATAAAAGGTTGTCATAATACCTGTCTTGAATACTCACTCGCCTTTTTTTTTTTTTAAGATGTGAGCAAGACAAGACTATCATATAACCAAACTCCGTGGAGTAATAGCTTTGAATAATAATCTAGGGTGAGTAAAAAACAAGTAAGAGTTTACACATAGAT
Source organism: Diadema setosum (assembly GCF_964275005.1). NCBI lineage: Eukaryota > Metazoa > Echinodermata > Echinoidea > Diadematoida > Diadematidae > Diadema > Diadema setosum. The sequence continues at coordinate 21,145,415 of NC_092695.1, forward strand.
TGCCTTTTTATTTTCAAAATCAGCCATGACTGTAAGAATGTTTTATCCCGAATCCTTCGGTGTAATTTTTGTGTGGTATGTGTTCACGTTTGGATGGACAGGAGGAATATTATTTGCGAGAGTGCAAAATTCGTCTTGCGCAAGGTATGTAGGCCTATCAAAAGCGATGCATTGGATGTCTTTTTTTTTAGAAGCAAAGTTATACACACACTGCACACGCAGTCACAAGGAGCATACATACTAATATATACACACACACATAAGCAACACTCACACTAACACACATAAACACACTCTCTCACACTCACATAGCACATTATGTAAGAGGCAGACTGACCGAGTCCTGCTCAGCCTAGGTGTGTACGCGTGTGTGGGTGTGAATGTGTGTGTGTGTGTGTGTGTATGTGTGTATGTGTGTGTGTGTGTTCTGATTCTGTGGCATGGTTTATTTTGTTAGGGATGTTATCTGGATCTGCAAAGACCGAATCGACATCGCAATTCCAGCAATAATAAAATCGTTCTATTCAAACATCACAAGGTCTTAAGCATTACCACACATGTTGGCGCAAGTCGATTTTTGCACTCTCTTAAATTGTGTCATCCATGAGTGAACTATCCACACCAAACTATACCAAATGACTTGGAATAAAATACTCTTTGAAAAAAATATGGTAATATTTCCTTTTTGACTTTGTTTTTGAAAAAAAGGCAGATTTCCTGACAGTATCTGTTTTTTACTCACCCTGTAGAACCCCCTACCCCTACATCCCCGGCAAGCCAATCCGAGCCCAGTTTTTCGCGGTTTTCTTTCTTTGATTATGTGGCTAAACCTTTTAAAAAATGAAAATATCCTGTGCATTATGACAGCTTTGAAAAAGGGTTCATACTCGGATTACCTCGATCAGCAAAGATAAAGCTAAAAAAAAATAAATAAATAAATGAGTGGCTCAACATGGAATTTTATCTCAGGCGGACTTTGGTTCTAGCTCACATTGCACTACTGGATTTAAGAAATATCCTGGAAAGTACTCACGAGTGACATCGTCACATTGTAACGAGATTTTCGAGGTCATGTTACCATAAATAGGTATGTTGAAGACAAACTTGTTTTTCACCTGTAAATCAACTGCTAGTAGGAAACCTTGGAGCTATTATGTTCAGACGAATACCCTTGTCATTTGATGTATTCATGGCGTTGTCAATTCTTATACATGGCTAGAGCATTGCCTTATTTTACACTTTCCTCACCTGAGGATGCCAGTCAACTATATATACTCATCGACGAGACATTTAATCCAATGAAGTCTCAGTTGGGACACATTTCGTCCAGACCACCCTAAGTTTTGATACGCGCTACAGTATTCAGGTAATGTCTTTCAACGAAAAAAAGAAAAAAAAAGAAGAAAGAATCTGTATAGTATAAATAGCAGTTTGGTAAGTCAACGCAGCCGTAAGGCTGCTTTCACATAGAAGTATTCGGTATTCGGTATTCGCTATTCGCTATTCGCTATTCGAGCACCGAATACACCATCACCCGCACCGTCAACTCACCATCCCATGTAGTGAGGATTTCTTCCTCCTACATCGCAGCAAATCTTATTAACAATTTCTAAACTGCATCAGAATGTCGGTCTACATGCTTATATTTGCTAACGGGCAAATCCAGACCAAAAGTGTCATTATTTCATAAACGAGAGACGGTATACGCTGCAAGAAAATCGAACAAGCTCGATTCCCACTTTGCTATACTTTTCGCAGGTATTCGGTACTTTCGAATAGTGCCCTCTTATGTGAACCGGTGTGAGGAAATCCTATCGTTCGATTCAAGCTATTCGCGTGTCCTCGAAAAACGAGCCCGAATACACGAATAGTATACTTCTTTTGTGAAAGCAGCCTTATGCCATGATAATCATGTATGTTGACTGTGGGCATCTGCGGCAAGACCAGACACAGATCGTTGGAACATTTGTCACTCCGAATCTTCGTTATTCCGAAACCAAAGAGGTTTCAGAATTTCTTTGACCGAAACACACAAATTCCGTGTACAGCTTTTCGTTTATCCGAAAATGAAATAAGTTTCGTAAATCCATGGAGGGAAGCAGTAGCTTCTTGAGTAATTCGGACATTCGTGGCATTACTCAGAAAGTTCGTTATTCCAAGGGTTCCTTAGTACGAAAATGAAATAAGGTTCGTTATTCCGAAGGTTACGTGTTCCGAAATCGAAAATTAATAAAGTTCATTATTCCGAAAGGCTTGATAGTCCGAAATGAAATAAAGTTCGACACTCCGAAAATGAGAAAAAAAAAACCAAGAAAAGAAAATAAAGTACACACAGATGCAAAGAAAATGTGCGTACTAACAAACATTGGACATTACGAATCTTATTTCATTTTCGTATTAACTTACCCTAAAATAAGAAACTAATTTCATTTTCGGAATTTCTCGGGACTTTACAAAACCCTTAAATGAACATGTCTATCTATGTTATCAGTACAACATAAGTCACGATGTTTCTTTGTGAAAATTACTAAAAAAATATGAGCAAATAAAGCTTAATTTGTGTTCGTATAACAACGGATTTACCCTTTTTATGTGACTTGATTGATGAAAGCGCACCAGTCTTGTAATCGAAACTCGCCGAATAAACAATTCCAGCACATTCACTATTCACTTTGCACTGAAATAACATAATAAAACAGAAACAACTTACAAAAATATTAAAGGTACAAAATAAATGACAACAAGAAAATGTGTGTACATAAGAGGTCTGCTTAAAAACTAATCTTGACAAGATATGAAAATAATATGAATGAACCTGAAACGCAGAGATTGTAAATGCGGGTTCCAGGGTTTTGGGTTTCAGGATATCAACATAAGTGTTGATTTCTGCAGGTTGGTTTGAGAACTTTTTAACGCTTTATTAATCGTTCTAAAACATGTCAAATCCCCTTCTTTTCTTTTCAAAGATTTGCATCGAGTTCATGTCGTTATGTGTCATTTATTGTTGGTATTGTTGGTAATGCTGATATTATTGATATTGATATCATTTCACGGCCTTGCTGAAAACAGCTTATAGCTGATAGCAAGCTGTCTATATACTGGTATGAATACATATAGGACCTACATAATATTCTGTGTACAATCTTGTGTGCCACTAAACCCCTGCGCGCGTGTCAAGTTAAGGCATGTACTTTTCTCTCTCTCTCTCTCTCTCTCTCTCTCCCTCTTTAATAGGAATGCAGTTATCCGCAAATAAACTGTTGACCCCAAAAAGAGAAGGAGAGAGAGAGAGAGATAGAGAGAGAGAGGGTGTCAAGAGAGAGACTGCAACCTGTATGTAGATGGCAGAATGTTACTTTTGCATTGTGGATTAGCTGACACTTTCCACAAGCGAATTATAATTCATAATTGTTTCGGTGTTGCGCTGCAAGGGGCACCATCACAACCCACTTGACCATCCGACCCAAAATATTACCCCACATCCTCCCCGGGGTGGTGGCACCGTGAAAGGTTGATGATGGGTGTGGATGCATGGTATTCATCGACCTGAAAATACCGAAATTATCTTCATCTACCCACTTTGACGCATCCTCCCCAGATAAAAATTTATCGCCCAGTTCTTGCCACCCAAACGCCTTGCAGAAAACGAAGATTCGAATGGATATAAATCCATATGTGAACGTTAAGAGGCTACACAAAAGGAAAAAAGAGAGAGAAAGGGAAGGGGTCGGTGGAGAAGTCATTATGTATGCTAACTAATAAGCCCCTCCAGTGAGGCACAACACCGTTTGATCTCTTTTTGGCTTTAACTAATTTCCTCCTTGGCATTTTAAGAGAATTGAGAATGTGGATCTACGAAGAACTTCACCCAAGTGCGAATGTCAGTGAAAATCCAATTAACCACAATCTCATTAATGACTTGTGACATATAAGATAGCTTTGCTGAGCCACTTACATTTTTTCCTCCTGTCTTTTAATATTTGGAGAATACATGGTTGATTTTTTTTTTTCAGGTTAGCCAATAACACGTCAATATTGTTTCGGTTCAGGGATTATTGAAAGTACAAGCGAATTTACTTCAAGGCTTTCTGGGATTAAACGCTTTCTAAAATCACATCTACTGCAAATTTCAGCAACCTTTAGTCGTAATACTACGTCATGTTCCCGATGGCCTCGGTAGTGACGTTTCAGGCCACCGTGGACAAAACAGGATGGACATGATGAGCATATAAAATATACACGACAGGCCGTGATTGCATTAGATGTCGTGTCAGATTTGTAAACTGTCAAAAAGAAATCACGGCAGTCCAGGTGCTAATGAGAAACCTCGTAGGCCTCAATAAAACGGGATGAACGCAACAAAAAGTTACAGCACGTAATATGCCGTAACAAAACTTGGAGGCGGTCCGTAGTTGGACGTGAAGGGAAATGTTGAGTAGTCTATATCTATAGCCTGACTAAGCGCCATGAGAACGGCGATTGGTAGTCCCATGTTCACAGGAGTGAGGACTGGAATGAGCAAGACCAGAATATGGAGGGTTAAAAAAAAAGAGGAGAAAATCCCACCTATCCGTGTAGCACTCGTACCGTTTCGGCGAAACGGGGCAGCCTTGGCCGCCGGGAACATGCATGACGTATCAAAAACGTAGCACTACAAGGACGAAACATTGTCACGTGATTACTACGGCAGGATCAGTTGGTGCTGCTAAGAAATTAATCCACGCCATACAGGGAGGCCCACGGAAGAGTGTTTCATTCTGCGACTTACTGTTTTCTTAATTTTACTCTTATTTCGAGATAAAACAACAACACAATTTTTTCTGCCTGAAAACATAATGTTCCACATGTCCCGGGTTCACTTCAATCTGCTTTCGATGCCCGATGCCACATGTACACCCTTTGAGTCAATTCTCAATAGATTCAGTAACAATTTGTTATTCATAAAAGCCAGTAAGGCTAATCCCTGTCAGTGATGCTACGCTCTGATCGGATACACGTGCAGCGACAAGTTCGACGCTCACACACGTGGCACGCTTGGCCATTTCACTATCAATTCAACAGATCAAAAGTAAGGATGGAATTCGAAAATGAATGAATCAGCCTTTTATATTATCTCGATTCCTAAAGGAAAATGAAGTGGAAAAATAATCTTAACAAAAACAAAATCTATTTTGAGAAAGTTGGTACTACAATACGATTATTGGTCTTGAAAAGATACTTTCGTATAATTTTTGTGCAGGCAGCCTACTCGTTCAAAGTATTACCAGCGACATTTCCTGCGATGTATAGGATTCCTTGAAGTGAATGAAAAAAAAAATACAGTACGCTTTTAGAACCTATAGGCAACCAGATATATCGCAAGAATTAGAATCGTTTCTTCGATCTTGATCTTGACATAGCACTAGAATTTTCTCACAAAACTTTTGCGTTTCTTTTCTGACGTCACCATTCTATTTCATTCTATCCATCTATCCATTAAAGGGATGGTATACAGTATTGGTGGAGATGAGAATTGGGCTTTTAACTTTTTGCGAGATACCAAGAAAACACTTATGATGTAGTACAGATCATACCATTTTAAGAGGAATTCAAAGTTTATTTGATGAAAATTGGATTTGGAATGACTGAAACATCCAAAAACAAAGTAAAACAAAGCGATGGTAATAAAGTGTGGGTCCCACACTTTATTAGAATCGCTCTTTTTTGGATATCTCAGCCATTTCAAAACCAATTTTCAGCAAAATAAACGTTGAATTCCTCATAGAATTACATGCTCTTTCATATTTCATGAGAGGTTTCTCATTTTCTCACCTAAAAATGTTAGAAACCTGAAATTAGGTCTCAACCATGAGTATGCGGTCCCTTTAAGATTAGATGTACTTGTGTTGATTTATACAGGTCCGCTATGTTTCCAGGAACAGAGTTAGAATATATAACTTTCCTCCACTCTCTGTTTCTTTCTCTGATTCTCTCTCTCTCTATCTCTCTCTCTCTCTCTCTCTCTTGATAAGTATTTTTCTCTTACTCACTTTTTATGTGCTTAGAAAAATACTGATAAAGATGACAATTTCTGGATTCGGAAATGGGTTAATGAGCCAAATATAAGTATACGTATACAGTGATATTTCGCCTCTGAATCAGTGTCCAAAGCAGCATGCTCAAGTATTCTAAGAAATTTACATAACATTACAGGGATCGTATTTCTAGCGGAGAAAAATAACTTTCTGTAAAAAAAAAAAAAAAAAAGAAAGAAAAGAAGAGAGACAACAACAGCGAAAAGAAATAGCATATTGTTGAGAGGCTTAGGGGAAAATATGAATACCCTTCAAATGTCCCGATTATCCACAAAAGGAAACATTTTTCCCCCTTGAAGTCATAAACATCCTCTGTGTGATACATGATATATCATGTTTTCCAGAGGGGCGCTCACGCTAAAATTCAAAGCGACTCGAGCTTTTGACAAATTTCAGCAAACAAGATAGTATCCGAGCAGTCATCATGGGTAACATTCGAAAAATTCAACTGACTACGTTTGGCAAGTAGAGTTCGGCAACAATTTTCTTGACGGAATCTTTTTCACTCAGATTCCTCTTATACTCAGATTCCACTTAATGATGGAAAGACTGAGTTTCTTGTTGTGGGGACACCAAGACAAGTAGCAAAGCTGGATATTAGTAAGATATCAGTTGGAGATTTGGAAGTTAAACCATCGAGCTCTGTGAAAAACCTGGGTGTATGGTTTGATTCTCGTTTAAACATGGAGAAGCATATATCAACCACATGCAAGTCTGCTTTTTATATGTTGCATAACTTGCGTCACATTCGTAGATATTTGAGCCAGGAAGACGCTGAAACTCTTGTTCACGCATTCATTAGCAATAGGCTTGATTATTGTAATGGGCTATTGTTTGGTTTACCAGATTCACAGATAACCAAGCTTCAGCGTGTACAGAATGCATGTGCGAGACTTGTGTTCAGTTCGTCAAAATTTTCACATATTACACCTGTTTTGAAGAAGTTACATTGGTTGCCAGTAAGACAGAGAATTGTATTTAAAATTTTGATATTTGTTTATAAAGTATTGTATGGTCAAGCACCTGGTTATTTATCAGAATTGATATCAATGAAATCACAGTCATATTCTCATAATTTACGAAGTACACAGGATAAGTTGCTTCTAAAGCAATCTCACTTAAAAACGAAAGTAATTTTAGGGGACTGTGCCTTCAGCTGTGCTGCTCCAAAACTTTGGAATAAATTACCTGAGAAACTGAGGAAGGCATCATCACTTGTTGTCTTCAAATCTTTATTGAAGACTTATTTTTTTTTCAGAAGCCTTTGATTAATTTGTTATTTATTTTCGTGTGTCTAATCAGTGACAGGAGCTCTGTTACATCACAGCGCAGTAGAGTATATTTACATAGTAGCTGCGCTATACAAATTTGTCTAATTATTATTATTATTATTATATTTCACAAAAGTAATAGTGATGATAATATTGAATAATAATAATAATAATAATAATAATAATAATAATAATAATAATATCATTACTACTACTACTACTACTACTACTACCAATAATAATGATAATAATAATAATAATAATAATAACAATAACAATGACAATAATAATAGTAAGGTGTTATTTACCCAGGATAGCCTCTTCAGTGTTGCCACTGCTCTACCAGAGGGTCCTGCTATTATTATTACCCTAGCGTTGTCAGCTACTCATTTATACACCTGTGTCGAGAGGGACATAATGGGTAAAAACATCTTGTCCGAGGACGTAAGCACTGAGCGGGATTCGAACTCGGGTCTTCCGATCGGGTGTCGGGAGTCTTAACACTATGCCGCAGCGCCCCCATTGACGTAACGTGAGTATCACCAGCATAATCTTTCTTTTTCATCAGCTGTTCATTCCAGACTTCTCCTTTTCTATCATTCTTCCAAACTCTCATAGGCGCCGGAAGTGTGTGTGTGTGTGTGTGGGGGGGGGGGGGGGGGGCAAAACGCGTTTTTGCCCTTCGAAAAAGCCCCCCCCAAAAAAAAAAATAAAAAATAAAAAATAAAAAAAAATAAATAAATAAAATAAAATAAAATAAAATAAAATAAAAAAACAAAATAAATAAAAAGTAATAATAATAATAATAATGAATAAATAAATAAAAATACATAAAAAATAAATATATATATAAATACAATACAAATAGGGAAATCTACTAGCTAAGACTAGTAATTCTAACTCTCATAAATGTTTAGACATTCGTTTTTCGTTGCGTGTGAGCAGATTATCTCAACCGCATTCAACGGTAACCGTTGCAGATTTTAGAGGCTTTTGGCTATGGAAAATCGTGTAAATATCAAAATGTTAGCGTTAAGCACTGGCGGATTTAGAGGAGGGCACAACTGGCCCATGCCAACCCTCCTTTCGAAGCAAGTTTTTAAAAACTCTTCTTTGTTGTGTAATTTTTATACGTGTGCCTCCCCCCCCCCCCCCCCCTTGAGAAAAAAAAAAATCTTCCATACGTCCCACTTCCACCGCTAGTTGTTACTAACGTGACACCTGACGTAGGTAGCGCTCCGGGAAAATAGTTTTAAACCCCGCCCGCAACGCCCCCCCCCCCCTTCTTAATTTCCAAAGCCAAAAAATATAGCTACAAACGACAGTTTTTGGACTGTAAAATGTCAACATTTTCAAGCTTGCTCGCATTCAGTCGCTATGCCATTCTCCTGATGTTGCTGCCAGTAATTGCCAGCAGTTGCGCACGGTGCGTCCCCCCCCCCCCCCGAATATCCAAAGCGGAAAAAAAAAAGTATAGCTGCAAACGGCAGTTTTTATACTGTAAAATGTCAAAATTTTCAATCTCGCTCGCATTTAATCGTTATGCCATTGTAAAAGAGAATGTTACTGCCAGTAATTACCAGCAGTACCAGCAGTAATTACCCGCCCCCTTTAATTTCCAAAGCGAAATAAAAAAAGCTACAAACGGCAGTTTGGGGACTGTAAAATGTCAAAATTGTCAAGCTCGCTCGCTTCGCTCGCTCGCATTGAATCGTTATGCCATTCCCTAATGTTGCTGCCAGTAATTGCCAGCAGTTGCGCCCGGTGCGCCACCCCCCCCCCTTAATTTCCAAAGCGAAAGATATAGCTACAAACAGCAGTTGGGGGACTGTAGAATGTCAAAATTTTCAAGCTCGCTCGCTCGCATTTTATCGCTATGCAATTCTCCTAATGTTGCTGACAGTAATTTGTCGTTTCACACCGTCATTCCATAATCCATGTAAGGAAAACTTCCAATGTTGCTCAATGACTGCGTTGTTGAATGTATCACATTCCGTAATGTATTATAGTCCCATTACGTTTCCAGACTAACAGCGCACGCACACACGCACAAGCATACACACCCTCAAAATAACTTTTCCACAAGGTGCCCCCCCCCTCAATGTCTCGACCCACGGTACGCCACTGTACATATTATATATATATATATATATATGTATATATGTGTGTGTGTGTGTATGTGTGTATGTGTATATTGTGTAACATAATATTATGTATGGTCTATCGTGAGTCCCCTCCAATAGTTACCCCCCAATCCAAAACTGCTTCCGGCGCGCCTGCAAACTCTCATATATATATATATATATATATATATATACACACACACATATATATTATATATATATCATCAGAACCATTTAATCGCTCACTGCTGGTTATTGTCTTTGTGAGTTTGATGAAAGCTTTTGACGGACCAGAGTGAATGATTGATATAATGATGACCCCAATATCAACATTTGCGAAACGTATAGCTGTAGAATTCAAGAAAATACATAAAGGAACAGATCTCTGATTTGTCACAAAAGTTATGTCCATTATTCAAATTTGAATTAGATGAGTAGAAAGCCAATCAGATAGTTTAATGATTTTCCCCTTAAATGAAAATCCAAGTTTGCAAAACAACTGATTGACAAATTGCCCTACATTGACCGAAGAATTTCATGAATTTGAACAGTGGCAACACTGACGAGTCTACCCTGGATAACGAAGACCATATCATTATTATTATCATTGTTATTATTATTATTATTATTATTGTTATTATTACCTTTGTAATGAAACCTTTGAAAAGTATAGAACCTTTGAGAAGATATTTGTGGAAGAGAATGGAGACAGAGAGTGAAAGAAGGTTAAAAGGGCATTGTACCGGTTTTTAATTTTTTTATGTTGTTCTTTTAATTCTAAAAGACCCAGCGGTGTAAACAGAATCAAAATTTCATAACGATTAAGTCCGTAATTTAATGTTAAGAATGGAACTTTTTAGGTGAGAATTATGCTAATGAGCTGACGAGCCCGGATGTTATGATGTCACAGGTGCTCTCACTAATATTACTGATTACAAGTGCTCGCATAGGCGTGCGTTAATTCGTATCGAGTAGCAGACGACGCTTAGGCCTAATTTAGCTAGCAGGCGGCGCTTGTGTACTGTTCTATTCATGTAGATATCTCAAATTTCACTAAACCAAATCGCACCACAATTACAGGATATACTTCATAGCATATTTCAAAGTATTCTCTTATATTTGAACGAAATCAGAAATCAAGAAGTATCAATATTGACGTCGACTTTCAAGTCGTCACTCAAGAAAAACTCAATCTTCGCGAGAGATCTTGGCGAACGCAAGATGCACAATCTAGAACTGAAGTTAGCCGACTAGTACTGTGCGAACGGGGAATTTACGCGAGAACTAAACTCAAAAGTGTAATGATTTTTGCGACTTGTGGGATATAGGAACTACATTTTTCATTCAACTTACCACAAATAATTTGTAAATTTATTTATTGCCCACGATTACTTGAAAGATTTCATGATATTAAATGGCTAACTTCAGTCTGCGCGTGCGCAGCATGGTAGGTAGGGCCTGGCCGCAATCACTCGTGTTAGTCGTAGAGCAGATTATTTTTAGCGACGCCGACAGGAAAGTCGACATCTACACTTACGCTTCCCGACATGTGATTTGTTTCCAATTAATGTGAGCTGTTGGATATGAATCATAAAGTATTTCCTGTGAGTTTGGTGCCATTTGGAAAGGTGAATTTTGAGATATCTACATGGATACGGAAGTACGCTAGCACTATACCTACACCAGCGCTGGGATCGCGAAGCGGCGACACTGTGTTAGAATCTACGTGGTCAGGCCACTCTTCCGAGATATGGGTCCTAATATGCCTACTGAAACAAACTTGTTAAATCTAACATTAGTCCTTGGTGTAAATAACACCACTATGAGATTTATCTCGACTACAAAACATCGGAAATCCATAAAGCAGATACCTTACCTGAAAACTCCAGCACAGGAACAACAGTGCCTGCAGGACAAGGGTCCAGATCTAGATCTGGAGTCTGGACTTTACTCTTTAGTCTGGACTTTCTTCAAGTTCTGGCAGCAGGGGTATGTAACGTTACGCTGTGCCTTATTTATTAGCGTTGTGCACAAGCGCGCCGGAACACTTCTGGTTTTTTTGTTTGTTTGTTGTTGTTGTTGTTGTTTTTTTGTTTGGGGGGGGGGGGGGCAAAATGTCAACGGGGGCACATTTATGTGCGATGTGAGATCCTCGGCGCGGGAGCGGAGCGAGCGAGCGGGGGGGGGGGGGGGGGTGTGGAAAGGGGGATCCCCCCACTGTAGGGAGCTTTTGTAAAACAGGGTACAAAAGTCGCGTTTATAGACCATTTAAAAGCAAATTGCTAAGGAATTAAACATAGTGAAAAATGATCAGTGCGAAGGACTATGATTATTACATACGGGAGTACATAATAATGTGATGGGGTGAGATCCTCGGCGAGGGAGCGAATCGACCGAGCGGGGGGAGGGTGTGGCAGGGGGGATACCCCCTCCCACGGTAGGGACTTTTTGTAAAAACAGAGTATAAAAGTCGCGTTCATAGAGAATTTAAAGTAAATTTCTAGGGAATTAACATATTGAAAAAATCAGTTGGAAGGACTATGATCATAACATACGGGAGTACATTAATAATGTGATGGTGCGAGATCCTCGGCGAGGGAGCGAAGCGACCGAGCGGGGGGAGGGTGTGGGAGGGGGATACCCCCTCCCATGGTAGGGACTTTTTGTAAAAACAGAATATAAAAGTCGCGTTTATAGAACATTTAAAAGCAAATTTCTAGGGAATTAACATATTGAAAAAAAAATCAGTTGGAAGGACTATGATCTTAACATACGGGGGTATATTATGTGATGGTGTGAGATCCTCGTCGAGGGAGCGAAGCGACCGAGCGGGGGAGGGTGTGGGAGGAGGATACCCCCTCCCACGGTAGGGACTTTTTGTAAAAACAGAGTATAAAAGTCGCTTTTATAGAGCATTTTAGATCAAATTTCTGAGGAATTAAACATAGTAAAAGAAATCACTGCGAAGGACTATGATAATAACTTATGAAAACTTTTCATTTTACTATAAGTACGGGCAGAACTAGCCCGACCAGACGCTGTTAATACGCTACGCGAATACAGCGTCTGACCAACGAGCGGGCACCTACAAAGTGGGGAACCACAACACAACTACAAAACTTATGAAAATTTATACGTTCTTTATAAACAATGTACACGTTACCAAACGTTACTCACCTTAAGTGCATGCTTGTATTACAGAAGGTTCGTAAGTCCATTGAGAGCCCTCGTGATAAGTCCGTGGAACCAAAAAATGATACTTTCCGGCGGATTCCCTAACACCGTCAGGGTTCATCGTTGCAGAATTCAAAATGGCGCCTTGATCTCTGCGGAAATCTTTTGCGTGCGTGCGATGCGCTGCTTGAGTGTTGGTGTAGCAGCACGGTCGACAGCGCGACCTTTTGAAAGGGCATTCAGATCATGTGACCTCCCGGATATTGGAAATGGCCTGGCGTGAAAGACGATGTACCGTTCGTGAACCGTTCACACATGCTGCATATAACCATCATTTTAGGTAAGTTATCAAATCTAAATTTCAATATTCATAGCATAGATATGAAGTCTCATTATCATTTTGTTCGTCAGATGAGTTTGAAGTGACAAAAAAATGATCTAAAGTATCAAAATTCAATCCGATCGCATGCTATCGTTGGACCCTCTTCGTGTTTGGAGCTTCGTTGGTACAGCCCTGTCGCGCTACGTATGTACAGCGGCGACTGGGCTGTGTATAGTTAGGGCAGAACGAGCGAGCCACTTTCACTTTGCAATTTATCTGAAATGTACTCATTAAAAGCTTAAACGTGATCGCATCGTTCGAACAATGAAAAATATTCTTATACTGCTAGAAAACAAAGAAGAAAATGAAAAATGTAAGGTTTACTAAAGGTATGTTTCAGCTGGCACACTCGAGGACACGAGGCTACCATCTATACACTAAATTTACTCATAAGTTTCTATTAGTTGTATAGATACAATACTGTATGTTGTTAGTGTATTATAATTTTCGCAAGTGCCACCCCTGCCCCCCCCCCCCCCCGCTTCCGGCGCCCTTGGCTGTGCACATAGGGCCTACACCTGCAATGTCGACGGTGAGTGAGTGTAGGGCCTACTCATCAAAACTTGGACTGCCACGTAAAACCTACTCCTTGACTGCTCAGTAGTCCTAGTCCTAGTTCTAGTAGTTCAGAGTCTATGTGTACTGGGTACCGTTTTCATCTCAATAAGCGTAAATCGTGCGTGCCGTTGAAGAGAGTCTATCTACATTTGGATTTAGATTCACTCAGCCCTCATCTACGTTAGATAGTTTGAACTGGCGAACCATCGCTCGATCATGATCATCAATGCGTAACGTTACTTACACACAGTCTTCTATGGGCAGCACGTTCGGATAACGATGCCAATTTCATTTTGCATATCTGGAATTTCCCCACAAGTTTTATCATGGAGCACCCCAATTATCTCGCAGAAATCCATCGGCAGCCGAGCCTCATTTGCATAAAGTAAACAACATGTACTCGCGTAGTTGAGAAAAAGTAAACAACTTCTCAAGCTAATAACAATTTAAGGAAACCTATTTTTGGATTAAAATTGAGTTAGTTTGAATTTGAACACATGTCCGAATATTCACATATAACATATCAAAGGATTTGACAATGATAAAATGTGAAATTTTAGCGAAAACCTGGCGAGCAAAATTACCAAAAATATGCCTCGAAAATCATCCTAAGATTCACGAAGTGTGATTGCGGAACAAAAGCGCCATTCGGACAAAGTACACCGACATTTATTTATCTGCTTGCATTTTAAATGTCATACCGTAATATTCCCGGCCATGGTTGTGTCGGAAAAAACCAGAAGGTGATGTCAAAAATGACACGAACGCTAAGCGTACAGGTCGGTCCCATGTATATATAATCGCGTCACTGTAGCGTTGCATGTCACAGCACACAACAACGCATTGCTGCATGCAGCGTGCGCGGCAGCAGCTCAGCAGTCACCGCCGTGCGACACTCGGCCACTGCACTTTTATTTGATTGAATAAATGTAATTTCTTACCTTCTACGAAGGAGATATTTTAACAGAAACAAAACACGAGAAAGTAGAAGTATGCAGACTGAACTGAGCTGACATGTTAATCTAAAAACTGAGAACTGTGTTCTGAGACAATATAGATCTAAATGCAAAAAATCTACTCCTGTGTCACATTACATGGCATGTGTGAGGAAGAAGAAAATATGGCCTAGGGAAGGGGGAGGGGGGAGGAGGAAAAACTATTTGTTCATAAATATTCGATGACACAGAAAATCCAATCTTTATCATTTTTTTTATTTTATTTATATGATTATTATTTAAATTATTTTTTTTTTTGATTACCTTCTACTGGGTGGATGGCATAGTTGGACGAAAGCAGATGGGGGGCCAGTTTATGTAAATCTGAATTATTTTCAGCGGCCATGTTCTTTATTGATGTACATGCAGGTAGGCATTAATTTTGTGTGTGTGTGTGTGTGTGTGTTTATCACTATCATGTGTGTGGTTGTGTCTTTCTTCCTATGTACATTGTTTTAAAGTGTTTTTATGTATTAAGTTCTAGTAATTTTTGCTACAATTATGTGTATGCACCTTCTTCCAACAAATCCTTCCATATTTCCTCTCAGATGTTGTCCACATTTACAAAATCATGTATCATCCTCAGGGCTGCCAACTCTCACTCATTGAGAGTGAGACTCACTCATTTTGGTCCTTTCTCACTCTAAAACTTTATTTCATTTGCATGCATTTCTATTGATCTCACTCATTTTGACTCCGAAATTATAGCATTGGCCTATGGGAGTCTCACTCTCAAGTAGTTTCCAGTGTTGGCAGCCCTGCATCCTTCTCACACATTCCAATAGCAGCATCACTTTCCTCAATGAATGGTTTTACTTACTGTAGCTTGCCATAAAGCTTTTTTATACCGGATATGGGAAACTTTGGGAAAGCCCCTTCATTACACCTGGGTAAAACCGTTTTGCAACATTTTTTTTTTTTTTTTTTTTTTTTTTTAGAAATGCAATCAATGGCCTTTTTGTCCTCTTTAAGTCCTGGCTTAGCCTTACTTTAATGTATGCATCTAGATCTATATTTCCCACTGAAGCTACGGTCACAGAAGTCCTTACGAACACTG
The DNA here is from genome assembly GCF_964275005.1 of Diadema setosum. Classification (NCBI taxonomy): domain Eukaryota; kingdom Metazoa; phylum Echinodermata; class Echinoidea; order Diadematoida; family Diadematidae; genus Diadema; species Diadema setosum. The sequence continues at coordinate 21,161,049 of NC_092695.1, forward strand.
TAAAAATGACTGATTTGTACAGCCCAAAATGGACAAAAATCTTTGTACGGCATTTGCAGGGATATCTGTGACCGTAGCTTTAATTCCGAGAGAAGTAATATTAGATTCTAGTTCACAAGTTAACAGAGGGATGATCTGCATGATTGAGTGCTTTGATTTCTACTTGAATTTTATTATAATTTAGAGTTTAAATGTTAGTGTTACTTAAATACGGTGTTATTCATTCAGCTTTGTTGGCCATGGTCATTGCTAAATTCATAACTAGGAATAGAAAATTTCATAACAAACACATTCCTGCTTATGATTTTTATGAAGAAGTTAATCGCATGTGCTACCAAAATCGCAAAAACAACGCGCAAAATCACAAGCTTCACACCCGGGCCTCACACATTCACAAACACAATCACAGGCTCCGCTCAGCTTTCTACCAACTGCCAAGGTCCACCGCCCGGGCCGGCCTGGCCGGGCCGAACCTCGAGCTCGGCCTCGACAGAGACGCGCCGCAGAGTCCGATCAAAACCACATCGTCAGACCGTTACATTGTTATGATTATTTTACTCATTTAAACGAAACATTAAGATGTTTGTAAGAAATACAAATATTCAAATACAAACATTCAAATATGATTATCACGAATGAAATTTCATCAAACTTCCTACTTACCAAATCACACAGCACGAGAACCCCAGCTGGCAAAATTGACTGCGGCCGCACAGCGTCACATGCAAACCAACAACAACGCACGAAATCCTGTATCTCACGTATCACGCACGCATCCCCATGTTACGGGAAAAGAAATGACGTCATTTTCAAATGTTTCGCTGACTACAATTTTCTATTCCAAACCCTGTAGAAACAAGTTGATTTCTCAAAAAGTACAAGTGGCACCAAGCGAAAACTTTCACCATACCTGGATTGAGGCCTGATGAACTTATGTTGCCAATTTCGGACACATTGGAGCCCGGCCATGGTCCAGTCGGAAAAAAACAGAGAGCATGTTTTGCGAGAGGTGATTTTCAAAAAGCTTTAATATCTCAAGTTCTAGTGCAGCAAATTTCATAATTTTTTCATCAAAAGGAAGATTTTTAAAAACTTAGATAGTGTGGGAAGTTTGAGTTTACTAGCGGCACGCATAGCGGCACAAGGAGAAGGTAAAGATTTGACTTTTTCATGCACACAGCTTCGGGCAGCCGTGGATGCCCGTTGGAAATTCAAATAGAACGGGGCGATAATGAGATGCAAATTGGGGTGCTCCACCGCGCCTGTTATCTAAATAAAAAGCTGTTGAAGAGATTGCTTTTAAAGATTAATAGATATTGTTTAACATGTTTATTATAGCTCCATATTGCAATTATACTAAATAACAGCTTTTGCAGTACTTCGTGTGAGATTTCATCAGTAAATTGGCATTATGTAGTTCGTCTTGCTAATGTCGGAGTTGTGCACCAAGAGCACCTGTGACGTAGGCCAAATTGTGTGGATCGTTCCATGGCTCTTTCCAGTAGTAGGCATCAAAAAATGTAGATTAGAATTATCAGACAATTAGAAAATGTCAGTACAGTTTTCTTTTAAGAGGCATTAATTAAAAGGAACACGTTTTTCATCCGTTTGCTGTTAGCAGTTTAAACGTTTTATGTGTTGCATTGTTCAGTATTGGAGTTTTTTGATGTTCTGCGCGCTTTTTTTCCAGCTGAAATGTCTTGCAAAATGACGTCAACTCTGTCACTCTATATAATTACTTTTTCCCTCTTTGTGCTCGAGAATATACATTGGCGACTCAAACGCACACTTCGCACTCTAGATTGTATCCGTCTATTGTGATAAAAAAAGAACAGAACAAAACAAAACTTAGGTCTTGCCTATAATATGTAATAAATGGCAATGCTCAAATTTCTTTTGTTTTGCAATAAGTAAACGCCCGGTATCCTAACAAACAAGAGTTATGGGTTGCACGATTAGAGTTGTGGTCGAATAGTTTGGTAGTGGGGCGTTGTGGCATATAAGACTCCCGACTCCCAATCGGAGGACCCGAGTTCGAGTCCCGCCCAGTGCTTACGTCCTTGGACAAGATGTTTTACCCACCATGTCCCTCTCGACTCAAGTGTATAAATGGGTACCTGGCAACGCTAAGATGATATTAATGGCAGGGCCCTCTGGTAGAGCAGTGGTAACACTGAAGAGGCTACCCTTGATGAATAAGAATTTATTATTATTTATTATCATTATTGTTATTATTATTATTATTATTATTATTATTATTATTATTACTATTATTATTATTATTATTATTATTATTATTATTATTATTATTATTATTATTATCATTATTATTATTATTATTACTATCATTATAGCAATTTAACTCTCATAATTATAATGTCTGCCTGGATAGATTGGGCATTGTCATAGAATCTTGCCTTTAAACGGTCACTCTCTATGCACTGCCGAAGAATTAGCAACCTATTATTTCCTATGCTTCGCCAACATAAAATAACAAGAACAATTTAAAGGAGAGACGAGGAGAAGATAATCAGAACAGGTGAGACGCGATCAAACAAGAAATCGAGATCAATCTTAAGAGTCTCATCTTCACAGAGAAGTCAAGGGTTGGTTGAGAGGACCCGAAGACATAATCTCGCCGGGGTCACTATAGATTTGGGGTTGATGGAAGATCAACTCGCATGACGTATAAACCCTGCAAGGCACTTCGATGGGTGTTGCCAGCTGCAATAAAACTTTTGAAATGGCAGTTTTGTTGCAAAAACACCTCCACAAGAGCGCAAGCCAACGAAATCCTCAGGTGTAGATTTAAGGTTTTGACGGTATTCGATACAGGATTTCACATGAACACACACACACACACACACACACACACGCACACACACACACACAAACACACACACACTGGCATACACTTATACGCACAAATACGTACCCACACACCGACACACGCTGCAGGCCAAATGATTTCGTCTCGCCTTTCCGGGATCCCGTGAGGAAATAGAAACTGGTGTACACAGTGATAGGTGCTGACGTGTCTTTATTTAGTCACAGATTGTGACGTCAGTTTAAGGAGCTCAAGTGATGAAGCACGCCTAAAACGGGCATGCCCTCAATCCAGACGTTTAAATTGGAGAAAATTTTCAGATAAAGAATATAATAAAAAAAAGTATGTGTGTGTCTGTGCGTGTGTGTGTGTGTGTGTGCGTGTGTTTCTGGTATTCTCAGTGAAGTCGCTGACTCCTCATCATCGTTTATGAGAACCCCATCAAAACACTTTTTTTAACTTTTCTCTTTTTTTTGGGGGGGGGGGGGGAAGGGGGAGATAAGATGGAGAAAATGGTCGCCAGCATTAATAGGTACATCATTCATTCATCGCAGCGGTGCATAATCCGGTGAAGTGGTTCGCCTCACATCCAGCTAGTGCAGCTGACACACACACACATAGTCGCATACTCTTTTCCCAGACAATTAAATCGCTATAGACCTGCACTCATATTTGGTTGTTGTTTTTTTCACTCCACTTGTGCTCCAGTTCGTTGTTACTTTATACCTCCATATTTCTCCGTATGAACTCTGCCTCAATAATTTTAAAACAAGGCATGCATTATATCCATGAATGAATGATTGCACATTCGCTTATGATATACATAATGTGTTCTGTGTTTCTGCTTAAGAAATGTCAATACCTTCAAGATTAAAAGGAGATCATATCCACCTCTCATGTTCGGCAGATTTCGCAGAGGAATCTTAGCCTCAACGATATCATCACATTGACATTCCTTACCGGTTTGGGGTGATATTTCTTTCTAATAATTAATTAATGCCATCGACGACTGGAATTTGACGGGTCGTGCGTAAAATTCGTAGGATTTGAAAATGTCGCAATGAATAGGTTAAGTAAGTTTCTTTAATACGTCGTTGTCATGGAATAAGGTCGTTGGCGTTCTGAATTTACTGGTGTGAGGCCAGCGGATTGTCTGAGAAGGCGTTGTCGTCTGTTCAGTCCACAGTCACAGCTATGTACTGTAGCTCTAATCTGATTGGCCCTTCAGTGTTCAGGAAAATGCCCAATCACGTCACGTTTAGTATCAAAGCCGGCCATCAGTCGCCCGTCTTCCACCAATGAGAGTGGACGTCTAATCGGTATCAGAGACCCGCAGGATTTGTCGGCTGTCGCGCAGCAACGACGGGTTGAATGATTAGGCATGATATTCGATAGCATTAAAGTGCAATTTGTCAGTATATTCAAGCTGATATCATTTCGATAGGATAAATTCAACGAAGTAGAATGGTCGAAGTTGCTTGAGTTCGGGGATAGTCAGTTTTAGTTATATACCAGTGGCTTGTAGACAAAGTCATTGGCATATTGATATCTTAATCCTAAGCGAGATTGAAATTCACGAAATATGTTGCAAATCGTGTTACGGACTGATACCGACTTAAAGTAGATGACATTTTGTGAGGGAACCCCTGATTTCTTTTGTTTTATTGTACTAATACACAACTGACAACATTACTCTCACAACAATCGTTGATTCGTCTACAGAATGTGGCTCATTTGTTTTCCTTTAATTGTATTTACGAAGACTTTTCTATATCCTGGAACATTATTGTCCTATACTTTTCTGAGTTTGGTCCTTAATTGTATCCGAACTTCTTATCTTGTTCTTCACACTAGATTTCTATCTGAACCCATACCAAAACAAACTTACTTTTAAGTAGATGCCATCGTATTTCTTCAGACTTTTAAATTCAGAGTTAAACTTTGATATGTTGACAGCTATGTTTTATATTAGCAATATTTCATCATACATCCAAGTTGTATATTGTGTATCATTTTATTTTGGTTGAATTTCATGCATCTCTTATTGAGAAATACGAAAGTATATTGAAATTGAATCGAATTGAATTGAATTGGAGAAGCTGGAGCAATGTCCTGAAGTGAATGACATACACACCCATTAAATTTTAAATTTAATGAATTTTCTTCTGTCCGAGGCTGGCAACCATTCTGCCCAACCGTGAAAAGCGACTTTTTTTTTTTCATAACATATATGTCAGCTTGATTAACTCAAACTGAATAAAACATCATCTCCACAAGCCAGGAAGTGGCAATGGCGCAACAGCGTTGCGTTTTCCGCTGGGATTATATATATTTTTTACTCTCCGTTATTCAATATAAGAAAAAAAAAAACGAGCAAATTTCAAGCGTTGCTTGCTTCTGCCAATCACTGAATGGTAGATTAAAAAAAACAACAACAACATAGATGTTTCGCGATACGATGACATAAAAAAAAAAAATAAAAAACTGCTAACCCCATGTCCATCGTGGATAGGCCCTTCCTTTTTTGTGTGTGTGCAGAGAATAGCGGTTAGATTTTTTCGGGTTCGAATAAATTCACTTTAGTGTTGATTCTCCCTCCGTCATACAAAAAAAGAAGAAGTTTATTTGTTATTCTAAGGAAAGGTCGGAATTACCTACCTGTACAGGCACCTTAGAAAAAGAATATAATTATCAGGGTTGCAGAAAAGGACGCACGAACTTTGATGGACTGTTTGGATGAAAGAGGTAAGGTGTTTGGTTAGTTTCTGTTTTTCTCATTTTCCCATATCTCTCTATCTCTATATATTTCTATCTTTTCATATATATCTCTAAGTGTTGATCTCTCTCTCTTTCTCTCTCACAAACTCACTCTCTCTAAGTTGCCTCATTCATCATACTTTAATCTCTCCCCTGATTCAGTCTCTCTTCCTGATTCTCCATTCTGTCTTTCGCCGCTTTCCCCCGCTGTTCCCCTCCCTTGCTGTCACTTCAAAGTCAACGTTGCGTGCATAGCAGCCTTAAAGAGGAATTCCAGTTCAGTTATAAGTCTGAGAAAAAAAAGAGTAAAATCTTACGAGTTCAACAGTGAAACTCTGATCAAAATCAGATAAAAATTATTGAAGTTAATATGTACTTGTGTAAATTTATTAAATTTATTCACCGTTCTAGTACAACTGACATGAGAATTCAAATGCGTGAGCCAATGATGTCATCACCTCACAATTTTCCATTGATCGCGTAAAAAAAATGAAAAAAAAAATCAGTGTTTCTGAAAATTAAAGTGAAACAGAAAATATGTTCATCCTGGTTGAATAACTTCAGAAGAATGATCAGTTAAAAGATATATCAGGATTCGAGACTTGAGGAAATTGAGTTTAAATGAAAAACTGGAAATTTCAAAATTGTATGTACAAACTCTATGGCAAATTTTGACGGAATAACATAATAACTTCACTCTTTACATATTATTGAAATTGGCTGTTCAACAAGTGCTTCCTTAAATAAGATGTGTGAAACTTCAAAATGTCGTAACTTCTTTATTCTTCATCCGATTTTGATCAAATTTTCATTGTTGCGCTAAGAAAATTTTACTTCCTCTTTTCCGACTAACTTTCATCTGCACAGGAATTCCCCTTTAATAGCCGAGTTGACTCGCCGTATTCACATGAGGTGCCTCGAGCACGCGTGAAATAGATTTGTCTCCTCGGCAGAGTGGAGCGCCACCACCCGTGTATACAAAATGATACTATCAATGACTGTAACGCATGTGTTATTCACGTGGTGTTGGGACTGTTGCTCTTCCATGCATGCATGTGAATCCATTTGGGAACAGTGGGAAGAAGGGGGGGGGGGGGGGGGACGAGCCGACAAGAAGAACTGTAAAAAAAAAACAACAACAACAAAATTAAAACAGACTTCAGTTATTCAATAGGTCGATGTCAAGCACTGAACTTCATCCGCACATAAAGTAAAGGAGAATGATTTTGACTCGATATATTTCAGAATACCACATAGAGGGAATGAACACAAATAACAACATTTATACGTTGTACTATTTTAATTTCAAAACTAGTTTGTATACGTTTTTCCTTATTTACAGAGTATGGCACAAAGCTTTAACAATTCATATAACTGTTGAACCAATTGCCTGATTTTTTTTCTCGCTTGCAAAGCGTGTAAAAAAGCAAATTCTTTCCACATTAATTACAGTCACATACTGTATGCTCGAGGGAAATTCCCTCTTTAGGTGACAAGGACAATGAATACGACGATGACAAAGATAAGACATGGTTGTCGTCTCATACATATTCTCTACATTACGGCGCCCAAAGCCAAGGTGACAGCGCTGTTCCCTTGTATTTAATACTTTGTTTTCGCCTTGCGATGTAGAACGGTTGAAAGAACACACTTAAAATGTGTACTTAATAACGTATTCATCACGTCGAATTCCTCATGAGAATGCTCAAAAGTTGATGCTTAATAGATATTAAAACTTCTTTTCTGGAAAGTTTTGGGCAGCAAGAGAGTATGATCACACGCACAAACACGCGCACACACACGCGCACACACGCAGACACAGACACACTATCGTCAAAAATTGAAGGCCGTGTCACACCTTTCCGGGCAAGCCTTGCGTGCGACTTGCGAAGAACAATTTTTACTACCCGGAGGTCCCCGCAGCTGACCCGCACATGACAGTACCTATAGCACGTATCTCACCAGTAGTCACCCGGATCTTTTTTCCCGCAACCATGTTCAGGCCCTGTCACACCTTTCCGGGCAAGCTACGCGAATTTGTTGCGTGTAGGGATTTTCCAGCATACCGGACAATTTCTGAGGGCGGAAAAGGATTTGGGCGAGTCAGTGCATGTGTCTTACTTGCTGGACGCGTTCTACTCAAATGCTACTTGCGGTTATAATGTGTGACCTGTGTGCCAGGCGCGTGGGGCTGACAACTCAGTGAAGGAATTCCTCTGAAGGAATGCCAGAAGTCCCACAGAGCGTCATTATCTTGGCTGCATACGGGGACTGCGAAGTACCTGCGTGGGAGTTGCCTGCGAGGTGCTGCCGCTAAGGGTCTCCTACTGGCGTTCTGCGTGGACCTCTCCGGGCATCCCCGCGACTCACCCGGAAAAAGTTTTAGTCATGCTCAAAACTTGGCTGCGGTTAAATCGGACTTGCGTGCGCACCTCCGGACAAGTACAGGCGAGATACGCGCTAGGTACTGTCAGGTGCGGACCAACTGCGGAGAGCTCCGGGTAGCAAATTTGTTTCCCGGCAAGTCAAGCCGCAGAACTTCCCCAGATACGGTATGACAAGGCCTTGAGCATGCTCAAAACTTGTTCTGAGTGAGACGTGGGGGTTCGCTCGCAGAGGTACACGCAGAACACAAGTAGGAGACCCTTACCGGCAGCACCTCGCAGGCAACTTCAACGCAGGATCTTCTCAGTACCCGTAGGTCGCTCGTAACAGAAAAAGAATCGGTTTCAAAGCTCTCATGCAGGTCACACGGAATACACGTAAGTAGAAGGTAGGTAGCACGCGTCTAGCAGGTAACAAACAAGTGCGAAACTCGCAAACATTCTTTTCCGCCAGTGGAAAATTCTCCTCCGTGCTGGAAAATCCCACCACGCAACAAGCCCGCATAGCTTGCCCGGAAAGGTGTGACACGGCCTTAACGAGCAATTTGGTTTCACTTAGAATAGCAAAATAACGTAATCAGTGATTTAAGTATATTTAACAGAATGATGACACGAGCGATAGATCGAATTCCAAACAGTGTCAAACTGGTGACTCTCTACGAAAAGTCATTTGAGGAAAAAAAATCATTTCTTCTTTAAGGTCATAATTATCTTAAAAGGTTGAACATAATTTTCTAACTATTCATACTAGATATTTGATGTCTGATTTCAATTAGTTTTATGGTTTATCTTACGTGACGACTAGAAGAAAATTGAAATATTTATAGGCAGTTTACCATGCGATCAATTGCATTAAGTCGTTTCCAAAGGACTATAACCAGTGAGTCTAACCTGAAAGCAGAGTTACAGTCTGCTATTCCGAATGTTCGTTAATTCGAATGTTTGGAATGAAATAAGGTTCGATGTATTCATTTTCGGACTATCAAACCTTCAGAATGACGAAGCTTATTTCACTTTTTGGATTAACGAACCTTCGAAAAGACGAATCCTAACTCATTTTCACATTAACGAACTTTCGGAACAATGAACCTCGATTAAATAGCAAAAATATTCGCAATAAAGAACTCTATTAATTGAGGATTAAGACACATCTAGGTATAGGGAGTTTATGTGTTTGGAAAAACGAACTTTTAGAAAAACGAACTTTATTTCATTCTCGTTTCAACAAACCTTTTGAATAACGAACATCACTAATGACAACGGTTGCTCGAGAAGTCTTAGATTTATTAAGGGCTGTTATTTCAAAAGTCCAACGCATCATAGAGTTTCTCAATATATTTGCTTTTTATAATGTAACGTGACGATTTTGACCTGTCGAGAAAAAGCATGTCTTAATATTCATCTACTGGAGATGACGTCATTTGGGTATGTTTATGACGCAAACAGCGATATGTCGTAGTGCAAGAAAAGCTTTCCCGGAAAGGAGATATCCGAAGATTCTTCTTTTTTTTTTTCTTGCCTCCAAAAGAGATATCAAAATGTCACCTCGCTGTAATGCAATTATTGCAATGCTCTTAAGGGCCAGTGGGCGGTTGTTTTTTTTTGTGTTTTTTTTTTTGTCAATTATTTTTTGTCAATTATTCAACGATTCATTAATTTCAAGAAATTGTTCTGACTGCCGATAAGAAGTAAATTAGAAACAGGTTTCAGGAGATTAGAACCGAAAAGAAGAGCAAAGGAGATAGATATTTATATTCGAATAAAGATGACCTGTCATCGGTCTTTGTCTCTGTATGCTATTGTTGTTGTTTTTATTTCTCTCTCCTGTATATACATAATAATACAATTTATGCTTCACATATATAATATAGATACATATGTACATAATAAACATTTTATATATGTTTGCATACGTAAATATACATACGTGTGTGCGTGTGCGCCCATGCACGTGTATGCAACTATATACATTACAGTATGTCCCCAAAAAAATTACAATCAGATTTTTGCATTGATAACACCCAACATGATTAAACTGTCTAAATGCTACTTCAGAGTCTAAGAATATAACATCTTAGCTCTATTTTGCAGAAAACCCCATTCAATTTGGTTTAACGGTCACAGAGAAATGTGGACTGTTGTAAAGCATGTCATGAGTCTGATTCTTCCAAGTTTAGCACTTCGACGCTCTTGTGTGTGAATACAATAGACAAAACTTGGAGGGAAGAGATTTACGACACCCTCTGCAAAACTCCTCGTTTCTCTTTGACTACTGAAGCAAATCGAATGGGGTTTTCTGTAGATGTGGGCAATGAGTTATAGTTTCATACCCTGAATTTGTTTTTAGACTGATTCACTATTTTTAAAGATATCATTGCGGAGGGTCCCGTTGTATTTTTTTTTTTGGGGGGGGGGGGGGGGGACATACAGTACATACACACTATAGGTACAAAGAAACAGAGCCTCTAGGCAAACAACTATTGACTTTCAAGGAAAATAACATGGATCATTTGAACCATGGAGGTACAAAGAAAGTCTTTGTACCTCCATGTTTGAACTAAAGTTGTCATGCGAACGTGCGCGTATCGACCAAACATAACGAATGGAGAAGAAGATAGATAAATAATATCAGAACGAGAAAGAGAGAGAGAGAGGGGGGGGGGGGTTGGGAGGAAGACAGGAAGAAAAAAAAAAGAAGAGAAATATGGGGCGGTGCCGGAAGGAAGGTTGTTGTGAGGGGCGAGTCCCAAGGGATACCGGTGATGGAGGGACCTATACACGAGTAATCTCCTCTCTTAGATTCGTATATAGACTCTTTCCGCACGTCAATTTGTACGCCAATGAGATAACGGGTGACAGCGGGCCATTTGAGAAATCTAGGGGAATTATTTGGATTGCAGTCCGATCCACTGAGCACTGTCATCTGTAATTGCTGGACACTGATGCTTAAAAATACTGATGTTATTGGTGCTAGAGGGAAAAAAGAGAATCTATTCCCACACGACCGTATCTGTCCGTTTCCAAATTGCATGCCTAAACCTGTTTATTTTCTCCTGATTCAACTATATGATAAAAACAAGTGACAAAAGCTCACAGATTGCATCGCGTAAAGTTTATACTGCTGACTGTAAATTTGTATCATCATTATTTTCGTCAGCGTTAGTGTCAATGTGGCTGATGAAGTCGAACAAGCCCAACTACCAAGTGCTGTTGCTGCATTACTTTCGATGGAGCTTTATCTGGTGGGCAATTTGCTCGACAAATTGTAAATATTTTAAATAAACCATTTGTACTTATAAAGATATCTTATCTATGAAAAGACTTTTATATTGTTTAAAGGTGGCTCTGCAAAATAGAGCGGATAGGTCTAAGGAAAACAGTTGTCACCTGCCTACTCCTGTACCGGAATACATGGAAATACATTTTCCATCAACGGAAAGATTGAAGACCTTGAATTGCTGTGTATCAAGTGGTTAATTATTGTATACTACAAACAGGGAGTTCCCGTTACAGTAATGGTAGGAGCAAGAAGTTGCAGTAATAGTAGTAGTCGGAGTAGTAGTAGTTGTAGTAGAAGTAGAAATAGTGGTATGAGTTGCAGTAGTTGTAGTAAAAATGTTAGTGGTTGCGGTAGTAGTAGTAGAAGTAGTAGTAGTAGTAGTAGTAGTAGCAGTAAGTAGTAATAATGATAACAATCGCAGTAACAATAATAATAGTAGTATAGCAGTAAGTAGAAATAATGATAGTAATCGCAGTAATAGTAGTAGTAGTAGTAGTAGTACAGTAGTAGTAGTAGTAGTAGTAGTAGTAGTAGTAGTAGTAGTAGTAGTAGTAGTACAGTAGTAGTAGTAGTAGTAGTAGTAGTAGTAGTAGTAGTAGTAGTGGTTAGTAGTAGTAGAGCAGTAGTAGTAGTAATAATAATAGTAGAGTAGTAGTAGTAGTAGTAGTAGTAGTAGTAGTAGTAGCAGTAGTAGTGGTAGTAGTAGTAGTAGTAGTAGTAGTAGCAGTAGTAGTAGAGTAGTATTAGTAGTAGTAGTAGTAGTAGTAGTAGTAGTAGTAGTAGTAGTAGTAGTAGTAGTAGTAGAGTAGTAGTAGTAGTAGTAGTAGTAGAGTAGTAGTAGTAGTAGTAGTAGTAGTAGAGTAGTAGTAGTAGTAGTAGTAGTAGTAGTAGTAGTAGTAGTAGTAGTAGTAGTGGCAGCAGCAGCAGTAGCAGTTATTGTTGTGACGCAAAACTTAGCAGGAGCAGGGGTTGCCAGTCATTCCAGTGGAATGCCGAGCATTATTCAGTGTTTCCCAAGATCCACGGTTGCCAAACATCAACGTCTATTGTGAAGTGTTTTCCTATTAAGTTTCCAAAATATTTGTCACATTCTTCACTACCTTTTTTTTTTGAAGACGTACCACGTGACAATTTTACCAAAAATGCTGCAATTAATGCTCAGTCTATTTTGAAGGATACGGTATCGTGTGCACAAGACCCAATCAACATCGCCCTAAAAACACTATTAAAAAAAACTGAAGATAAGAGATTTGATCATTCTTAGCAGTTCGTATTTCTTGAACGAGAGCAGAGGACAATTACGAACGGCTTCAAACCGGATAATTTCTTGATACCCGCCTACTGAGAAGGCACTGACCTGATATTCTACGATAGGGAATAAACTTTCTTCGGTTTGTTCCCGCTTTGATCACTTTTGGCGCGTCATATTTCTATCCATCGCAACAGGGGAGAAAGCGGAACCGGAGCATTCATCTCTCTCTTTCCCTTTTTCGATTCATGGAATTCCCCATTGACGGCGACGGAGCGCGAGGCCTCGCGGGAGGTAGAGGGGTCGGTTCTCCCCAAGGGTACCATCAAAAATGCATGCGCTCTTAATAGTCAAACGTGACCGCCTCTCCACTCCTACGTAGCGGGCTTCTCCGACTATCTACAGACAGAGAGAGAGAGAGAGAGAGAGAGGGGGGGGGGGGGGGGGAGATGGAGAGAGTTTGCGAGGCTCGATACGAGCGAGGGGAAGGAGAATTAAAGTGAGATATAAAGTAGAAAAGGAAGTTCACAAACAAATAATGACAAAGGAAGAGAATGACAGAATAGGCCAATGTAATATATGTATAACATAAGTATACAAATATTATATATAGATATAAGTATACATTATATATATACATGTATATATATATATATATATATATATATATATATATCTCCCCAAGGTCGTGTTTCTCCTTGATAAAGTAATTGTGAGCATATAATGTCGCCCCAAAGCTGGATATATCGCTAGTTTGATAAGACGCAACAACTCGGTAAATCGGCAGCGCGGATTGTGATTATGAATGTCTTCAATCACTGACCTCCAGGTCTATCACCCAAAAGAATATTCTAGTTCCGTGTATGTAGTTTTAGATAAACGATGGAAATGAAGATGAATGTCATTGAGGATTCCAAGAAGAACACACGAGACATTGATAGGGCTACGTGCTACCGCCTAGACTTAATAATGACACAGCAGTAATAAATCAGTCAGTTAAGCTACAACATTTTGTGTGATTGTATGAAAGCATGGTAAAAATAAACTCTCTCCAAGAATTCGAGTAAGCGCAAAATTGTAAAAAAAAAAATTTAATACACATCTTCCCTTGAAATACGCACTTGAAATAATTGTTTTCTTCTTTATGTTGTTAAACGGAGTTACAAACGTTATAACGACACAAGATGTATTGTCCAACAGCTTCTCCCATCAGATGTAGCCAGCCGGCACGCCAGTAACATCGGGCAAGACGCATATTACACCTCGTGACTCGTATGGGAAGTATTGCAATGGACTCGGGAGAAACATTCAACTTTCTCTACCGATCTTCTCCTTGTCGAATTTGAGAGCTTTTAGAGAGTCCAATGCAATGAAATGAGGAGGCATTTCATAAAGCACCAAAGTGCAATGTCACAGCCATTCATTGCCATGGAAACTGGTTCTAAACAACCTGACCTGGCTCGAGTGTTTGTGGGCGCGGCTGGTTCCAGCCAAAGTCATAGCAAAAGAATGTGACATCATCGAATTTGTATACAGGTACTCTATTCGGATGCTGTTCGTTATTTCGAAGGTTCGCTATTCCGAAGGATTAACGAACCTTCGGAATAACGAGCTGTAACCCTCTATGCAAGGGAATAACTTTCATGAATGCTCATCCAAAACGTCGATTCCCGTAAATATTGAACCCATCTAAGATGTCCCGTGGCTGTCGTAGAATTTTATCAAGCGACAAGGATCTGCTTCAACATTTTATAAAACAAACAAGACACATTATTTTGTCGGGGCATCAGTGTGATTACCCACATTCGGTACCTTCAAAATTGTCCAAACACATGCGGGTATCCCCTTAGGCGTGTTTGACCGTTCCAAAGTGCCTTGTGTTTGGTAATTCTTATCATTTAAGGGATCATCCCACGAGTCATACGGCCCACGTGTTCGACACAAGGCAAATAAGGCCCATGAGTCCGACAGTAGGCAAACAAGGTCCATGAGTCCGACACTAAGCAAAAAAGGCCCATGATTCCCACACTTGTCTAGGCGAACAAGGCCCACGAGTCAGACGATGGGCAAAGAAAAAGAGGCCCATGAGACCAACACAGCGTATATTAAGCCCCGTGATGTAAAGATTGTCGGACTCATGTTCGACTTTTTCCAGTCTCCAGCTTGTCTTAAGCCCCGTCTTCACAGGCCACAAAACTCAGGGTAGCCTCGGGGAAGCCTCCGGCGAAGATTGTTCTCCGAGGAGATTGTGTCTGTTGAGACGCAACATGATGGACAGCCTCCGGAGAGCCTCGGGAGATCCTCCGGAGAAATCTTACCCTGAGGTCGACCAAGGTAGACGCGGGGTAGCCTCCGGAGAACGGACGGAGAGCAGCCGGAGAAGGTGTCTGTTAAGACTCTCGCGGGGTAAAGACCAGCGCTGCGCCACACAAATCCTGTGAACTCTCCATATGTTTTAGCCCGACCAGACTTCTGTACAGCAACAGGGCTGTGTATACCTATGTATAATTATACAGTCGTCACACTCATCGAATTCTGTGGGTTGAACGATATCGTAATACAGTCGCGCTCTAATTGTGAAATATGAGGTTGATTTCATGACGTATACTTTCTTTATTTTTTTTTTAAGATCCCTATGAAAAGTGAAATAAAATGCGTTTGCACGGTAAATATATATTCCATGGAAGTACAGTATGCCTTATTCAAACGCCTCTGTAGATGATAGGGTCTACATGCTTCTATCAGAAGACATGTGCGCGCATTAGTACGTAATCATGTAGAAATGCTTCCATTTCCAGCGTGTATATCTGTAACGAATTGGCGGGGACAGCGTATTCTCCGCGGCAATGCCTGGAGAAGGTTTTCCAGTAATGCCTGTTAAAACGCAGCACTCATCGTTCAACCCATGTTTCCCGGAGAACAGACGGAGAAGTATAGACGGAGTCTCCGCGACGTCTCCTTTGTTGCAGCGAAGTCGCGGAAATTAATTTTGTTCTCCGAGACGTCCCCGCGACCTTTTAGAGACCCATGGTGACCCGTGCCGGCGACGATGTGGAGACGTCTCCCAACTGAGAACACGTGTATATAGGAGAAGTCTCCGCCACTGCGACGACGGCGTCTAAGACGTAAGACGTCGCCCTTGAGTTGCGTTCTTGTAAGAACGCAAACCACTTTTGCTGATGTTGTTGTTTTATGAGTCGCACGTGTTGCGGCAGTCGCGACGACGTCTCCTCTTATTTAACAGGGTAGACTCTTCAGTATTACTGCTGCTCTTTCAGAGGGCTCTGCAAGTTATGACTATTACCAGAGCATAATCAGGTAACGCGCTCATTTACCACGGGAGAATCGAGACATCTTATCATCAGCTGGGATTCGAACTCGGGACCTCCTCTTTGAAGGTCGAGAGCTTAATCCTCTTTGCCAAAGTGCTATTTAACACGTGGCGAAGAGAATGCTCCGTTGAAGATGAGAGAAAAAGCGAGCACTTAGCAAGTGACGGTTGAGGTTAACAAGACAATTATGCAATCTTACATTATTCAAATTTTATAATTGCCCCTTATTCATCCCCATTGCACCCTTTTTCCAAGTGCAGTTACGCAGCTCTCACCTAGCCTCGTCTCTCCTCAAGGCATTTCCGCAAATTCATCTATTTTCCTTCTCCCTTCAGATGCTGTGCAACTATTTCTCGATATTCTCCACCTAGAGGTTGCTGGGTGTCTCCGATGTAATTACTTCTCTTCTGTTGTCTTGTTGTCACGTCAGTCTTGTCGCATATCGTCCTATTTTCATGTCAGTCTTGACAGCTTTGCCTCTTTAGTGGGCTTCCAAATCTATTTTTATTGTTGTTGGTTTTTTTCAGAGGGGCCCACATAGTACAAGCATTGTCTTTCCAGTGGGTCACTCAATTTCATTTTTTCGTTCATTGCATAAATATTTATAGGGGTGATTTATTACAATTTTCAGTATTACAGCGTTTTGCTAAATTGCGTTTTGCCATTTTGTACACCCTACATCTCACAATGTATAGTCTACCTATAGATTCCACTGCTAAAAAGTAAAAAGAGTGAAGTGTATGTTGTCTATTCAAATAATGAATGAATTTCATCCGTCGAGATGTTTTCATTGCAACTGATTGAGAAATTGCCCTACATCGACGTAAATAAGCACTGAATTGATCAGTGTTTTAGTAGTAGCCATGATAAAAAAAAAAAATCATGGGCGTACGTGCTCGAGCAGGATTCGAACCTGCGACCTCCAGATCTCCGGACAGGCGTCATTTCCACTAGACCACCGAGCTTCCACCCGACGGCAGGTGTTGGTTGTAATCCTTATAGCATGCAGCGGGTACTGCGTAATTATTCAAATTAATTTAAACACTGATAAATTTAGTGCTTATTTAAGTCGATTTAGGGCAACTTTGTCAATCAGTTGCAATGAAAACATCTCGACGGAAGAATTTCATTAATTTAATTAATTAAGCAGTACCCGCTGCATGCTATAAGGATTACAACCAACACCTGCCGTCGGGTGGAAGCTCGGTGGTCTAGTGGAAATGACGCCTGTCCTGAGATCAGGAGGTCGTAGGTTCGATCCTGCTCGAGTACGTACGCCCATGAATTTGTTATCATGGCTACTACTAAAACACTGATTAATTCAGTGCTTATTTACGTCAATGTAGGGCAATTTGTCAATCAGTTGCAATGTATGTTATCTTTTGTAGAAAAAAAAAATGAATTGAATTGAATTGAATAGGATGAGCGTATAGATCGAGTGCGGACGACTGGATGCATGGAATTGAAGTATAGGAGACACACGCACACACACACACACACACACACACACACACACACACACACACACACACACATACACACAGATGAATAAAGATGATGGGATTAGGCCCATTCCGAAAGACAGAATGCCAGCAGGTTATAGTCATTGGGTTGTCAACTTTCCACACCAAGAAATCCCAACCATTTAATGATAGCTGAAGTTTCGATATGCTGGCCTCATGCAGTCTAATCTAATATTTATTCTAAATGTTATTCTGCGATTCCATGTGCCAAATACGTAAATAATGACGATTACCACTATAAAGACGAAGATTATAAAAAAGGAATCATCATCATTATAATGATCATCATTGTAATCATTATAACAACAATATCAATCAATATAGCAAAAATCTATAGTAGTATTATTGTGCCACTGATGATCATGATTACAACAATGATAACAATGATGATGATGATATGGATTTGCATATTTCAAAGAAAGTGGAAATGATATCATAGCTACTATGACGTACACACAAAAAGGTTTGAAGGGGGAGATCATCCCTATTCCAGGAGGAACTTTAAGGCTCTATCGGCAACCCAGAAAATGTCAAGTCTTGATATCTTGCGACCTTATACAGGTGGAATCATGAATGTAAATCACGTTATTAAGATGGAGGAGAAAAAGAGGTAGAAGAGGAGGCGGGGGAAGAGGAGAAAAATTATTCCTCCCGGAGACTCACATCCGACGGGGTTTTATCATCTTCGTGTCAAATTCTACGATGATTAGTTATTTACTAGAGGCCTGTAAAATAGCGAGATAGCGGGAAAGTTCAACCCATTCTGCATTTTTGATCGACTTAATATGTCACGGCGTAAATCTTCCTCACACTCTTTGTATAGCTTTGACAAGATAAAAAGAAAAAGGGTGGAAGTGGATTACAGCTGAGTTTTAATAGCGTTCGATTTCTTCTTTACGAGAAGGGGAAAGTTGAAAATTACTCCTCGTATTAAAACCTAAAAGACGATTTTTTTTTTTTTTTGGGGGGGGGGGTGAAATTCTTTCTAGAGCTGGTGCAATCTTCCAGCAAGACACCAAGTTATTCAAGTTTGATTCGCGAGAAACTGTGCTTTGGGTGCGATACTCACGCACTTTAAAAGGGAATGAGCCCCGAAATGAGCGGGTCACTGCTCTCACGGACTGTTCGAAGGGGGATTACTATTGTATCACGTTGGCCTTGGACAGAGCAGATGATCGCAAGAGAAAGCGGAAAGACATGGTAACAGTGATCTCTGATCTCCTCTGTGTTTCGTTTCTAAGCAGTTCGCTTCATTTCCATCTCTTTAATATTGCACGTATCATGCACTTCCTCGATCAGAAAAGCCTGTGGACATGCTGTGTGAGCTCTCATTACTTCAAAGATAGACTGCGCAAATTCCATGCTATCTCGTACTTCTTCAAGTAATGTCCAGCATCTTCAACGTGCTCGAAACTGAACAGCACGGTTAGTTTTTCTGGCCAAGAAGCGTGGCCATGCCTCTTTTCTCCTTCAGCAATTACACTGGCTCCCTTTGCAAAAGCGAGTCATGTACAGAATCTTGTCAATCTCCTACAAAATGTCTTCAGAATTGTGCTCCATCTTACCTTCAGAAACTAATCTCACTTCACCAATCTGAAAGACAAGGAATGCGGTCAGGCCAAGACCCAACCCGGCTATCTGCCCCTAGGACTCTCACTCGGACAGGAAACAGATCCTTCTCAGCAGCTGTCCCACGCCTGTGGAATCAGCCCCCTTAAAGTATCAGGGAATCATCATCTCTGTCAATGTTCCAAAAATCGTTGAAGACTTTCCTTTTCAATAACTGATTTATTGATTATGTATATATATTTTTATTTTTTCCTTGTCTGTTGTACTTTTTTCCTCATACCTCCTAAATGTAAGTTGGATATCATATTCCTGTGAAGCGCTTTGATACATGTTCACTCATTGTCTACACTATAAAAAGGGTATATGGGTACTATAATGTACCCATATTGTATTGTATTGTATTGTATTGTATTGTATTTATCTCTCGAGATATCTTATAACTCGCCTTCTCGCATTCTCGGGCAATTATTATGGATGTATGGAGGTTGAGAAGACGGATCTTCATTATCTCGCCTCTCATCTCGTATCAAACGAGGCGAGATCTCTGATCTTGCCTTCTCGTCTTCTCCCGGACCCGAAAAGGTCAAGAAGGCGAGGAATCATCTCGACTTCTCAGCTAGTAGCATGCCCATACACTTATACGCTTCCGCACTACCGAGACGGAGTCCACCGAAACTCCATATAACATCCTCCCGCGTCCCTCCAGTTAATTCCTCTCCAACTACGCCCACAATGAGTCGTCGGAAAAGCGTTTCAACGGTCACTCCGTGTGCATGGCGTTCATTACCCCCCCCCCCCCCCCCCCACAGCTCTGGGCATTGACAGCTCTGGGCATTGACATGCATGATGCCCAAACCCCGCCCGTGCGCGACTGGAATACATTTTCCCCACGGCGGCTTACTATTGTCATTATGAGATGAACGCCAAATAACCCTTCGGAGCTCTCGGTGGTATATACGGAGAATGCGCGAATGACACATTTTGTTTTCTAATGTTTTTGCCCGAAGGAATGTGTGCCAGTTTTGCCATGCCCTTGTAAACCTTCCATATAAATTTGACATAATGATGGAAGGACACATCAGCCGCAGACAGCCATAATTCGTTTTAAAGCTCTGGAGGGTAAGAAAACTGAGGGTAGGTATAGCCCTGAACATGACGTTGCTGTGTTGCATTCCAATTACTTATACCGAAGACGACGGAATTGTTACTGGCATTGAACAAGCGAGGAACTCGGCCTACCGATACGCTAGCTTAATTGGCTAGAAAGTTAAAACGTCTTTCGGTCATGTTAGATGGCTTATTCTATTGCAGCCTCGGGTCAAACCAAGCATGGCTGAACTTGAGAAAAGAAGAGGAGAAAGCCAGTAACCGAACGAAGAGAGACTTAAACTGCGTCAACATTCGAACGTCAGTGTAAACATTGAACTGCGAGTATCTTGCCAAGGGCCAAATTAGGCAAGGAAACGAATTCCGGATACAGAAATCTCCATGTTTGCAGAAGTTAGGTCAATCTCGTGTTCTCTCTCACTCGGTTTCTATGACTCCAAAGGTCACGTGGTAGACCTGCATCGATTCTCTCACCGCCCCTCCCTCTCTCTCTCTCTTTGGTTGTCAATAAAACTTATCATGCATTCCTAGCAATTGTGAGTTGAGAGGTGTATAAGGAGGCGACGTCTGGAGGCATCGTTTTGTCCAAGACATTAGAGCTTAAAAAAAAAACCCAGTCACAATTGGAAAGAGAAAGGTAGAAAACCAGTAATAACAAATAATGCGGTCTTATTTTGCAAGGGCATACTTTTCAGTGTGATAAAACGTCGTTCACCCAGAGCGCCTTACCATTAATATCACTCCGGCATTACCAGTAAGTTTTTTTTTCTTTTTCTTTTTAATATATACACCAATGGATCAAAAAGGGACATGACATGAATGGACATAATAATGATGGAAGTAGAAAGGTAGACAGAACCAGATTGGATGTCTAGATTTCACTTATGACGCACATGGGTGTGTGGTTTTCGCGGGTGCGAGGTGGCACATTATTTTTTTGCAGTAGTTGCGTGCGTGCGTGCCTGTGTGTGACAGAGATTGAGTATGTACAACGGGAGAGAGTGATTAATTTATTTTGACAGAACTGACGTAAACTGTTTTCTTTCAGATATTTTCAAGAAGGCGAAAAGTGGACCTATATTTCTTATCGTTCTGAGCGGTTGCTCTCATTTAAAAAAGAGAGAACAACATGTTAACATCAAGGGCTCAAATTTGCGTAAACTGTTAAATTGTCTTTGTATACTAGATATGGAACAATGCGAGGAATAATTTCGTTTTTATTGTGGTTGCTAAAAGGAAATGGATTTGTTTCATAGTTCTCCTTTAATTTGGCTGACATGGAAGGAATGTAGGGAGATTGTGAGAAAAAAAAGGCGAAGAAATATACATATATAATATATATAAATATATATATATATATATATATATATATATATATATCTGTCTGTCTATCTGTGTTTGCT
Organism: Diadema setosum; assembly: GCF_964275005.1. Classification (NCBI taxonomy): domain Eukaryota; kingdom Metazoa; phylum Echinodermata; class Echinoidea; order Diadematoida; family Diadematidae; genus Diadema; species Diadema setosum. Next base: position 21,182,480 of record NC_092695.1, read on the forward strand.
ATGTTTGTTGAATGGATGCGCGTCAGGACAGCACGAGAAAATCCACATTGATCACTGACCAACGATCGATCACGTGAATGAGCTATTTCCGTTTAATAAACATTAAGGTGTATCTCCTGTTCATGTTTCCTGTGTTGTTTCATTATGAGTTGTATCGATTGTTCCTTTACTCTATTCTTTAAAATCTCGTATCCGCCAGTGCATCGGTAATCATCAATCTTCCAGCAACGCGAAACGCAACGCGCTTCATTCTGTATACTACGAGTAATAGCAATAACCCGTGCAGTCGTATTAATTCAATTGCCCGCCACAACGAACAGGAACGGCCCGTGTTCCTCGACAAATTAATGCAAACAAAACACGCGGCAAGCGAAAATGCAATAAAATAGAAAGCAGTGACGGCAAAAGTAACAAGATTCTAGAAACATAGAAATGAAGGACGGAAGGAAGCCGAAGGCGTGAAAGATAGAATAGAATTTGTTTGCCCAAACAGGTATAATGAAAAAACAACAAAGGATTTGTCGTGTTCTCGGGGATGTAATGTATGTGTACAAAGCATGTCAGCCACCTGGTTTCGCAGATAGCACAGAGGTCCGTCGAAGATCCATCTCAAGAATGATAGCAGTATAGGGAAACAAATATAAATTTAAATCTGAATGCCATCGTCATCTAATGACCTAACTTGCTCGGAATGGGAATTAAGATGCACTGTTCCCCCCCCCCCTCCACCATTTTTTTTTTTTTTTTGGGGGGGGGGCAGTAAAACACACTGGTACACGCGTAAGTAACACAAGGTCATGGCAAGGATGAATCATACAACAAAATCGCCTTATTTACATTTTAATAAAATACGACTTCTTTGCGAGGCATTGAATACTTTGTAAAGGCTGCAGAAAAATCATGGCTTTATGTGCACACTACTTCGGGAAACATTATAAAAAGGTAAGTCGTGCGTCCTGTATCACGACTGGAATGATCGAAAAGCGAAAGAAATCGAACTGAACTACTGTTACCGAAACGCGATCATTAGAAAATAAAGATTAAAAAAAAGAAACCACTATAAACACCCGTCTGATATTCAATTCAATTCAATTCAAAGTTTATTTCATTTTTCGACAAAACATATATGTTACACTTCTTTTACAACAGAGAATAAGGTAAACAGAACATTATGCAATGAAAAGAGTGTACAAGAATTGAGAACCTTATAGTAATTATACATTGTAGGGAAAAAAAAGGAAACAGAAGTGGTCGAAATGAAGTACATGTATAACCTTGCTTAAAGTGCGGAAAATGGAGAGACCCACTAAAAAGAAAGATTAATTGGAGCATCATAAATACAAAAGGACAGAAGGAAGAATAGGAAGAAATCTGGAAATCTGGAAGCCCACTGAGAATTAGATTCACAGATAAATACACTTACTTTCATAGACGCGAACAAACATGAAACAAGACTAGACAACAAAGCAGCTGCTGAAGAAAAGGCTTTACGGGACAAAACGGAATGGACAAGACTAACAAACACGAACAAGCATGAAACAAGACTAGACATAACAAAACAACTACTGAAGAAAAGGCTGTACGGGACAAAACGGAATTGACAAGACTAACAAACACGAACACGCATGAAACAAGACCAGACATAACAAAGCAACTACTGAAGAAAAGGCTGTACGGGACAAAACGGAATGGACAAGACTAACAGACAGAAGACAAAATAGCAACAACAACAAAAAAAACCGCACAACGGAGACAGCGATCTTCGGCAGAAGCATGCCAAGAGAAACAGATGATAGTTGTGGAGAGAAAAAAAAAGTGATAATACGGAATGCCTGAAAAGAGAAATAACAATGAAATAGAGGGACGTATGAACAGGAGTAACAGACGGAAATTCTACTCTTTGACACTTTGAGCAATAGCATAGATGACAACAGACATCTAAAAGATTACAATTTATTCTTCAAAGAGGAGAAAAAGTGAGTAAGTCAGTATGTGAGAAAGAAGTCCAAATGGCTAGGTCAGTGCTGCAGAGTCATACGATTGCAATAGAAAGGACATCAGTCTCCTCCTGAAAGAATATATGGATGGGGCGTTTTTATGCCTCCGCCACGAAGTGGTGCCGGAGGCATTATGTTTTCGGGTTGTCCGTCCGTCCGTCCGTCCGTCCGTCCGTCCGTCCTTCCGTCCGTCCGTAATGAATTTTGTGGACAAGGTAACTATCGAAACCTGTTGAGGTATCCTAATGAAACTTGGCATGTATGTGTATTAGGGGGTGAAGTTGTGCCTATCAACTTTTGGGTGCACATGCTCAAGGTCAAAGGTCAAAAGGTCAAGGTCAAATACATAAAATTTCACTATTTCCACCATATCTATTGAATGCCTCAAGATATTTTCTTGAAACTTAGTGTATACATGTATTACCCAATTAAGATTCTCTGGTGAAAGTTTGGGTCATGAGGTCAAAGGTCAAAGGTCAAAAGGTCAGGGTCAAATACATAAAATTTCACTATTTCCACCATATCTATTGAATACGTGAAGATATTTTCTTGAAACTTAGTGTATACATGTATTACCCAATCAAGATTCTCTGGTGAAAGTTTGGGTCATGAGGTCAAAGGTCAAAGGTCAAAAGGTCAAGTAAAAATATTAAAACTTCTTTTTTTTTTTCCTCCATACCTTGGAAAATTGTTCAAGGTATCTTCATAGAACATAGTATATTTCATGGGGTTCATGAGGTTCATGGGGTCAAAGGTCAGGGGTCAAAGGTCAAGTGCAACACTTCAAAATTTTACTATTTCCCTCCTATCATGCAATGCCAGCAGGGTTATTTTTTTTTTACACTTGGTGTATGCATACATGTGTAACCTAATAGAAATTCTCTGGAAAGTTTTTTTTTCTTCTTTTTTTGCCTCAAAGGTCAAAAGGTCAAAGATCAAGTGAAAGTGCTGAACTAACTTTTTCCTCCATATCTCGGAAGTGGCTCAAGTTATCTTGAAACTTAGTACATATTATGCATGTTCTACCTGAAAGTGATTATCTTACAAATTTTAGGGTCAAGGGCCAGATGAAAATGGTAACAATTTACTATTCAATTCAGAAATTGCACTTTTTCTCCACACTTGTACCTTGAAAATTACTGAATGCCTAAATGTATGAATGAGTCAAAGTCGAGTTAAAAGTCCTTAAATCCCTAGATACATGCTCTCCTATTCATCCAATTAAACCTAGGTCAAGGAAGGTGAACATTCAACACATTTGTGACAAACTTGTCATTTCAATATTTTGCCAATTTTGTGAAAATGTAATCACACATTGTCCACATGTACTATCTAGACCTATTGGGAAAATCATGCATTATGGCGGAGGCATACCAGTCGCCAAAGCGACATTTCTAGTTTATATCATGATTCAAAGAATTCCAATAATTTGGGCCTATATAGATAAGTGTGTTTCTATGTTAGTATGACTGTGTTTATAAAACAAACAAAAACAGACAATGCGAGTCGTTCCTTATTACAATGTACCTTTAAAGTATGGTTTGCCATCTTGTTGTACCGGTTAGTTGTCTGTTACCATGTTACGTAATAATATTGTACGTGACGAATTGGAAGACTGGGACACGCGAGAGTATGTATATAATGTACGTTTCCTGCTGTTGTTTCATTATACCGGTACCTGGATTGATCGACTCTCTGTATACTAGTACTTTTGAAATCGGAAAGATAGAGGTTTTGGAACATTTGCACTTCACTCATTCTTGTTTGTACTATAACTCAATCACCCAATTCCATCTGTTATGGAGACAGAGGGAAAGTGGTAAAGGGGGAGGGGGGATGGGTAGAGGGGAAAAGGCAAGAGGAGTGGAATACAACGATGGGAATGGCTCTTGAAATTTACGGATATACGCACAATGAGAAGCACAAACACACGCATACACACACATACAAAGACACACGCACACGTCTTTGATGCAAAAAAACAAAAAAAAAACAAAAAAAAAACGCAGGATGTATAAAAGTTCTCTCCCTTTCAAAGCAAAATCCCTGACCAATCAAATGAATTCCATCATATTGGTAAATCTTACACCACACAGCTGGGAATTGAATAAGGCTGTGAAAGAGGACACACATACACATATACAGACACACATACACATATACAGACACACATCCACTCACGCACACATGCATGCACGCACACCACAAAAACACGTTTATTATCAGTGAAGTCAGAATGGTGTCAGATAGCGCAACGTTTGTCCAGCCGCAGATTCGAAGTGACGTCAGGCGGACCACAAGAGCGCCGGAGGCTTTATGATCGCCAGGCAGGAACAGGCGTGAATTCGTGATTGTTGGAAGAGTCGTCATAGGAACCGGCCGGGGACACTAAAAATATGCTCAGTGAATAGAGAACGCTCCCAAGAGTAAAAAGATGCCAAAATTTTATCATTCACCACGCATAGAATTATTAACTCGCCAGTGCAGCGGAAAGTGTTTTGACATGGTAGACGACTGCATAAAAATTGTGTTGATTTAAGAGAAAAAAGTGTCTTTTTTTTTTTTACCGCGGCACTTCTGTAAAAAAAAGAATGGATTTCATACCAGTTTTCAGTGTCACAGACGGTGTAAGAGTTTTCATAATCTTGCTACCCCTTGCAGATTTACTGATTTCATATGTTACGGGTATTAGAATAAAATCTGTAGAAATATACCCATCGTACATCATAACCTCGTGATAACGTGAAATAAAAAAAAAGAAACAAGAATAAAAGAAAACGCAAAGATACAAATGTCATATCATATTGTTAATGTTTGAAATACAAGATGTTTTCATATCTACCTAAGAAGTGATGATTCTTTTATAAAGTGGTATGTATGTGTGTGTCTATATATATATATATATATATATATATATATATATATATATATATATATATATATATATATATATATATATATATATATATATATATACATATATATATATATATATATATATATATATATATATATATATATAATATATGTAGTGAAAACTTTGAGAAAAGACTATTTTCACTATTTATTACTTGTTTTTGGTCAGTTTTCCCTTTCTTTCTTTATATATATATATATATATACACATACTGGCATTAGAATTAATCAATGATTCAACGAGCAGAAAAGAAAAATCATATCAGATAAATCTTCCAAAGAAAAAATATGATGCATTGCACTACGTTACTAAAACATAAATTGGCATGTTTTCGTCACCTTGATATCTCTTCCCACACCAGATTAAAGTCTTCGTAGACTAGAGAACTGGGGAAAAAAAAACTTAAACAAAATAAAGGATCTAAAAACGAAGATTCCGATTTTCCCTCGGTTTTTTGTCAGGATTATGTACAATATCATCCAGTCCCATCGTCAGAGTTCTCAGCATCGATGCCATCTTAATCTCATCATGTCCACAAGGTATAAGAGAGAGCATTTTCATCAGTCTTACACATAATAGCAAGAAATGGTACAAAAAAATCAAGCAGGGCATTGATCAAAAGTTTGATATTACTTATCAAGTCTTGATAAGCTGGAAATATATCCCGGGGTGGTCGAGTGTCGAGAAAATTGCATCTTCTAGGACGCAGGCATTTCCTTTTGTTTTTCTCCATGAGAATCACCAACACCAACTTACCGCTGAAGGACATAACAACCATAGCCACTTCTCGACTTCCGAAATAATGCATGTAGGCTATACTGTTTTATTTGTTTTGTTTTGTTTTTGTCTGAACAAGAGACCGATGTTTCGATGATCTTGCATTTATTTTGTTTTCCTTTGCTCTTCATTTTGAATTAAGTAGTAGAGAAAAGGCAAATTTCAATAATGCCATATTAGATTGTTGGTGTTTGAAAAATAAAATGTTTTCATACCTACCTAAGAATTCGTCATTCTTTTACACAGTGACTTCATAAATCACTCTTCAAGCATTATCCTTTTCTTTTTTTGTCTTTGGAATTGATCAGACAATGGTAAATATGGCATTTGCTATAGTCTATTGTGAGAGATTTTGAATTTAAGAAAATAGTCTTAGAATCGAAATTTCCTGTAGTTGATTTGAAAACTGCCTTATCATTTCTGGAAGCATAGGCACACATTCACACACACACACACACACACCAAGGGTTCGCACAAGTGTACAAGCTGTATAACATCATTCTCTCTCTCCATCTCCCCCTGACCCCCCCCCCCCTCTCTTTCTCTTATCCCCACGTCGGCCATCGTTCCCCCTCTCTTTCTTTTATCCCCACGTCGGCGATCGTTCGTTTATAGTTTATATTCTTCGCCGTGCACAAGTAGGGCGCAATGCTGAACTCCGATTTTCTTTCTTCTTCATATCCCTGACGTCGACATTACGGAGAGCATCCCCCCATTAGAATTTCAAGTTACAGTCGTACGGTGTCAAGGCAACACCATTCAAACACCCCTTTTGAGTGATGTTCAACACCCTTTTTATATTATTTCTGCTCTGCTATGGGTTGAAACATATACTTCATAATATCTCTTCTTGGTTTCTTTTTTCCTCCTGTGCGTTGTCACTCGACACTATTATATTTTGCTAGTATATTAATTTTGTCGCCAACTGCGATACATAACAGCGTCGTAATACCAGCACTGAATATTTCATCTGAATTTGCGATTTAATGTTTGTTTCACAATTAGTATTCCGTGTTCGGCATTTGCGACCGTCACCCAGCTCCAAAGAGAGAAAGTTAATGAGCCCTGTCTTGCTTGTTACTCAGTGGGACGAAGGCATTTCTTTTTATACCATTATAACATGCTGGATATTGTGTCCTTGTTCGCCGCAAGAAATCTGAATTAATGTATAGGTAATTCAGAGTTTTGTTTGTTTTGTTTTGTTTTTACAAATTGCATGTTAGAAGTAAGTTAGGAACAGCAAAAGAGGGGAGAAAAGCTTTGCTGCAGTCCGTACGTTTTTCTTTCTTCCCATTCAAATCATTAATCAAAACAGCATACTATTCGGGTTTGACTCAAGTTTCACCTGGTTGCTTATACCGTTCATGCGTGTTTTTTTTTTTCATTTTTACTATTCAAAGATGTTTGATAATTCTTCTTTTACACTCTTGATAGGTTTATGACAATCGCACCCAATGTATGTCTTAAAGTGTACCAACACCCTGAGTATTATGTCTGCTTTTTTTTTTTCAGAATATACCTGAGACGTGCCCTCGGCAAAATATTATAATCATAATCAACATTATGATATTGGCTTTTAAATGTAAATTTAAAAGAGTACTGTATACAAGAACAACAAGAACAAAGACAACTTAAAATAGACTTGTGGATCACCAGGTTCTTTCAATCAAACGATCGTGCTATCGGTATCCCCCCCCCCCCAAAAAAAAAAAAAAGTCTTGAACAGCAGCGATATTATGCAATGTGTACGCGCGATCAGCTAACCGATCGACATTAAATCTCGATACTATTCGTTAAATCGTACGCGTTTAGAACTCGCACACATCAGTCCCGGCGCTTACGGAGCAGAACTTAAATGCGCATAGCACGGGTGCCAAATTTTTATAGAGATATGATCTGATTTATCGAAATATGTATACTTTCAGGGGCTATCACAGGTGAATAACGGCTGTTCTTGTGCATTCTAGGTGTACACAAATTTGATTTTCAGGGGTTTGGTACAATAATTGTTCCTGTTCTTGCAGTCTAATTTGTTAACGAGTCACGCACGACACGCACACACACAGACTCAGCTTGACGGGGAAAAAATTAGTTGCCTGCCTTCCTAATTCTAACAGAGTTTCCGAATGTAATCTATTTATGCCAATCCTAGCTTTATCATCTAACTGTAGAACGAGATGTAACTTCGTTCATTTCAATTAGGTGCAAAGAAAATTAGATTTCTCTCTTTTTTTTTCCCTCGTCGATACATAATACTTTAAAGACCGATCATGTCCTCGAAACGAACCCGACAATCTAAATTTTATCAGCCTCCCCCATCAGCCATACAACGATGAATGTAAAAAAAATTTATCATTGAAACCCATTGCACTCATTAGTTGTGGATATTATTGAATGAAGAACGCATCATGTTAATGTCTCCTAGACAGAACATTATTTGTCGAGCCAAAGATAGAAATATATAATATGCAAACCTGCCCGTAAACTTTAACATTCATTCAAGATTATAGGTGAAAAACGGTACTTTTGGCCAAATTTCACAGTCTAGTGTAAATATGTAATACTGCGTATTTGGCAAATATCTAAACAACCGACAAAGGTCGCGTATATTAAAAAAGAATAGAAAAACAACGGTAACTTTAGTTTCATCGAGAACTTTATATGGCTGGTCTACTACACGTAGGCGCATAATGGCGAATCACTTATTATTTTAATTAACTTTTGCACAAAACTCATCTTATATTGGAAAAAAATGTAAAAAGTAAACAAGGAAACACAGAAAAAAACACACACACACACATCGACACACACACACACACACACACACACACACACACACACACACATATCCCCCTGTTTGGGACTTTTTTTCCCCCCATCCTTTTTGTTTCTGAAATTGGCACGTGTGGATTACTTTATATCCAATCACTGAAATTATGAACAGAAAGGTATCATCTACCAGAATTATTCATCCCAAACACTGAAGACCGGTTCGAAATACAGTCATAGCCTTTTGACATTCAAGAATTGATGGGGAAAAAAGACAAACAAACAAACAAACAAACAAACAGACGCGTTATGCAATACTTCCGAATGTGATTACATCTCTCTGGGGCACAAAATACGAGTACGATTATTGTTTAGCGCCCGTAATTCAAAACCGCAATCAAATTTCAAATATCTGCAGGGGCTTAATTTTATATTTACTAATTCGACTTATGCACTATTTCTTTGCAACATAACTGATTCGAAAATATAGTAAAACATAATGAAAAAAAGTTACTGGAAAACAAAACACACTTGTACTCTATAAGGAGAAGTAAATGCCTTTATCATTTTTCTTCTTCTGACAACAAAATGCTCGCGCAAGACGGACGAAACAGCAAGCAAATAAAGGTAAAGAAATATTTTCAAAGAAAATATGATGCACACAAAATAAAACGATTGTCCATAATGGACTAGCCGTGCTTCTATATAGCTACTAGTGTTCCTGTTAAAAATGCCAATATTTCCCATACAGCGTACTGTATACGCTTTAACTATGCAAGTATAAATATCGTAAGAGCAATACGCGATGGAAACAATAGTATAAAGCTATAGTGGGTGATAATCATAGGAACAAGAGAAATAATGAACCATGGAGGGAATTTACAAATTGTAGAAATAATGAAGATAATAAGAATAATTTCATGGATGACAGTAACATTGATGAACGACCAAGGACTAAAGGGAAACGTAGAATGCTACAGATTATTTGTGACCGTGCACCACAAAACGAACAAAAAGTCGCACACAGTGATTTTGTGTGAAGACTGAAAATAGGTGAAAAGGGTCAATTTGGTCAATCTTGACTTTTTTATATTTTCTGAAAGAGCAAGTCTTCTTCTACATTATGCTAAAATTTGGTATCATAAAATTTTGTAAAATGTTTTGCAAAATGTTTCGTCAACAAGACTTTCTCATTAGGTGTATAGCGACGACTTTTGCGCGGGTTCTGTTCCACTCCTCAACAAAACATTTACACCTTTCTGTAGCTAATTCTTTCTCCATCTGGAGACTAATGTGCCCATAAGGCATCCCGGTACATTAGGCTATTGATGAAGAGAAGACGTCGTGCTAACCCATAAAGAGCCAGCCAGGATCTCTGGGGACGGTCGTTGCCCGCCCGGGGTTATGATCCATGAAGGCGGTCGCTATGGTGACGAACAGCTTTGCGCCCGCGTGCCTGCGCCGGAGGGACATGAAAATCATCCAGAAGAACATCATCACTGAACAACCCATTCTTAAGCGCAGTTATCAAAAGCCTTTCAAATTGGAATTACCGCGACATTCGTAGAACGTCCGGGCATTTTTTTTTTTTTTTTTGTTTGTTGTTGTTTACCCTACCTGTTAAAACGGTCCCCGTGTTGCTTGGACTTTGTCGCGGTAACTTTTCCCAAATTCTACCCTAGCCAGCGAGGGTAATTACCCCGACAAGCCTTCGGTTAAAACGCTCTCGCGGTACCATTCCTTTGATACACTCAATACGCATGCGCAATAGTCCAAACAGAATGACACATCACTCGCCGATCACGTGAATGGATTGTAACCACGCCCCCTTTGCGCATGAACAGGTAGGTTGTAACGGAAACTCATCTGGAGAAAGTTTTCGGTGTGATCTGTTTAAACGGTGCCACTCGCTCTCTCCTGCAGTTTTATTGCCCGAGGTGAGGAATTTTGTTCTCCTGACGTTTTCAGGACGTTGTCGTGTAAGGTCTGCTAAAAGGGCTTAAGATAGCGTTATTAATTTTGCTGTTGTTTTGCTGTAATCAACATGTATTGGTCGTGATTGCCTGATTGCCAAATGAAAAAAAGCTTATAAATAACATGAATAACGATACATGTAAATATTGTAGCTGCAGCACAATGGTTGTTGGTAGATAAGTGCAACGTATATGCGGTAAAGTCGAAAAAATGCGGCCAACAGTATGACGGATCAAATTTATTGATTACATTTCTTATGCAATGTTGATGAGTACATGGATAATTTCCTTGATCCAGAAAGCCTGTGAAATACATTCTTCATTTGATTTTGGTTTATTTCTGCATTCAATATACAAATTGAACACATTCGTTACTTCATTCATCAATTCATTCATTACTTCGCTCCACTTTATACTTATTCACTTCGTTACTTTTGATGTTTTGTTCTTATTGGTTTGTTTATTAATTGCCAACATCAACACTGATTCTTTTTTTTTTTTTGGAGGGGTAAGGGGGGGGGGGGTCATTATGACTTTTAGTGGAGAACATTACCCCAACTACTTTATGGTGTTTTATGTACCGTCAAATCGTTTTATGTACCGTCAAATCGTACGTAGAAATACATGTGAAACCGGTACTAGATTACTGGGATGCGGATGTAGGGATTCCATACTTAAAACTTTTGCCTGTCTTTCCATTCTTGTCTTGTTAGTTTTGCGGGGAAAATGGGGGGGGGGGGGTGATGCAAAGGCGGATCACGAGAAGTAGATTTTTTTTTTTTCTTCTCATCACCCGAGTGTCTTGGAGGTTTCTATCATAATGATGTCCCCTGGGTATTTGCCATCGCTAGGACGCGCTAATAGCACTTCAAAACGGCGGAGTCTGATAAAGTCGTTTTAAAGGTTTGCGAATTCGGAGTTTTGTAAATGGAAAAGCTCCTTACGATTCAAGAAAATTGTATCTCGCTGGCCTCACTACACTAGCTGCCCCCAGGTGATAATAACATGTCTGTAACCACGATATTTTCGCAGGATTGTATTACATTTTAAAGACGGGACGAGGGCAAATTTGGGTTTTTCGTGAAGACACACACACAAAGAGATAAGAAAAATATATGGTCAAACGTAGTGTGCTCTAAAAAAAAAAAAAAACAACAAAAAACAGAAGAGCCTAAAACCTGCACAGGGAAACAAGTGAAATAAGGAAAGATGGATGGAGCCCCCGCGGGAAAAGTTTTTGGAAGCAGAAATGAAAAATCGTAAGATGCAGTCCCAAGAAGATTGACTGATCTGTCTAATTTGAAGCAATCAATGAGAAACCTAGATGAATGGTATCGTGTCGGGGCTATGATTATAATACTGCTAGAAGAAATATTCGTTACAAACAGATCGAGTATATACGACTTCGCCTCTTCTTCTCGTCAAAATATTGCGGCCATGAGGCCGCATGTAAGATAAGCCGCCCTGATGTTCGCAATTTCACCGAGATGATGAAAAGCCCTTCGCTTGCTCTGCAAACATACCACATTTAAGTCTTTCTTCTAATTCTTCTTTTGAGCTCCTCCCCCGCAAAGTGGTATTTATGATGTTGTTTCATGTAAACCATCTTCGGTGATCTTTATTAGGAGTATGTAGAGAAACTCATACTTTGAACTCAGCAACGAGTTATGCGACTTGCAGTTAAAAAAAAAAGTTGCTCATAATAGACATATGTATTACGACGTACATGAAAGAGTAAACAGACAAGGAAAAACCTTGTGAGCAATGTCTCAGATATACTTGATTGGTACACTGAATGTAGTATTTCATGATGTGAGAGAAAAGGGAGAAAAATGGAACATTTTTCCCCTCACATACCTGTATTTTAGTACCTATAATACCGAATTACTTAGTACTTGGTACTTAGTACCATATGATCATCCCCTTTAAAATACTATGTCCATCACACACTATACCTTAAAATTTTTAGAGTAGAATGTCCATTAAGACTTTTAAATAGGTTACCTTTTTGCCTGGAAGAGAATTTGTTTGGTGCTTTCATGGAAATACCACGAAGGATATCAAGTTTCACACAGATTTTGTCTCTTGCTCCAACGGGGTTTCTTCTGGTTGTGATGGGGCAAATCGGAGACGTTATAAAACAAAGTTGTCACTCAGTCGCATCCCCCCCCCAAAAAAAAAAAGGTTTGACAAACACCCAGCACGAGGTGTAGTATTTATTGAAGCCAGAATTTTGAGTTCTTGGTCAAGAAAAGATATCCTGCATTTTTCATCTCGAAGATGCAATAAAATGTGAACTCTGAAACAGAAATGAAATCGGCTCATCAATGCCTCATTCTACCTCATTTCATAAGAATTAGATAATTATTATATTTATATATATATGAATGTAAATATATATATATATATATATATATATATATATATATATATTTATATTCATATATACATATATATATATATATATATATATATATATATATATATATATATATATTATATTCATATATACATATATATATATATATATATATATATATATATATATATATATATATATATATATATATGTATATATATATATATAAGCTGTGTCTATATGTATATATGTATATATATATACAGACACAGCTCCTGAACAGAGAAAAGGATAAAACGATGATAGTGATATGTGTATATATATGTATATATGTGTGTGTGTGTGTGTGTGTGTGTGTGTGTGTGTGTGTGTCTTTACCAACGCTGAAAATTAGAAGATGGGCTTACCTGTTTCCATGTCTCTCAAGCTAAACACAATACAATGCTCAGGGCAAACAGGAGAAAACTGCAAAGAGGATTACGGTAGCTGAAATTGGGACATTTTTGTTTGCCTTCGATTACAGAAAAGTGGGCTGTTTCGGCTGTCTTTGGGCGAGTACTGTCCGGATGAACTTAAAAAGTCCATTTCCTGATGAAATTTCATGTAAATGTGGAGTTAAAAAAAGGAAATGTGTTGAGCTTATCTTGTGTGGAACTAAACATCTTTGTTGTAATTACTCAATACCATGAATAAGGAAAGTATGTCACGCCGACTAGTTCGAGTTTTAAACAAAGTCACTTTATTGCAACAAATCCACACATTTCTTTAAGTATACATGATGCAACTGATGGGGAGACCAGTTGAAAAGGACCTCTTCCACTTGCGTCTCTACTAACTCTCTTCCATCTAAAGTTACAGACCAAACTATATTCTCTGCTGTTCTTCTAATTTGACAAAGCTTCTTATATTGGGGGACAGGGTTCATTGACCGGTTCCCTGCGTAAAAAAAAGAGGGGGCCGTGTTGTTTATGGTAAGCTTGGATAAGAACGGAAAGGGTTAGAATGTAACTTTGGGAGAGCGAAAGAGTTGTGTGTACTGATAGTGCCTTGTCCATCTCTTGGGTGGATGACACATACAGTGGCTTGAGAGTGAGGGACTTAAATGTGAGGTTTTCTGTGAAAGAAAATGTCTATCTCCTTGTCTCACAATCACAAAAAGATACAGACACTAACTGTCTTTAAACTACATGACATTACTGCTCTACCTTAATTCCCTGGTCATTAACAAAAAAAACAAAAAATAACCAAAGTATCATGAACTGTTTAATCAAGACAAACGTAAGAGCTCTAGATCTGTTTGTGAATATATCAAATTTAAAATGAGAGAAATTACTAATAAACTTGCAGCTGGAGCAAATGTAGTTTTAAGGAATTCATACACTTTCTGAACGTCTTAGAACATTATCATACAGTGTTTCACTATGCATCATCAACCTTGAGATCGAATGCTCATGTGACTTTATGACACATAATTTCTCATATACCATCGGCTGAGAACCAGAAGGGCGCTAGGCGTTCTAAGATTTGAGCGTAAGTAAAAACGAAACGATGAATTATCATGAAGTAAAAAATTTATTTAATCACATGTGAGTAGATAATAGTGCCCTCGCGGTTTTGATGTTCAACATTTTACTGAAAATAAAAATAATTTATAATTGACACCATAATGCAAAGGAGATCAAGCTGGACAATGATACCCTTACATTTGCGATATAATGTCCTTAGAACTGGTTCTCAGCCGACGATTTATGTAGGACCTACTATGGGAAACGTAAGAATATCAACCATAGGGAAGTCCTTGCAGAATACTTTTGCTACCTCAAAGAAGACTAATAAGTCTTAAATTCGACTCAAGGATCGAACGAAGTCTGTTTGTTCTGCGGGATGCATCGACAAGTGAGATGGAAACAATCATAAAGAATCTGCCCGTTGATAAAGCTACGGGCCCTGATAATTTACCAGCAAAACTTCTTAAACCTCTGGCTGCAATCATTGCTTTACCAATTACACACATTCTAGATCAGTTTTTCCGGACGGACAGTGTTTCCAATCAATGGAAATGTGCAAGAGTTACCCCAATATTTAAGGGATGTGATAAAACCTGCACGGAAAACTACCGCCCAATATCCGTAATTCCTATTCTTGCTAAAATAATGGAAAAAGTTGTGTATTGTCAGGCTATTAAATATCTAACAGATACAAAATATTGGCAGACTGTCAATCTGGCTTCAGGCCGATGCATTCCACGGAGACTGCCCTTCTAAATGTCAGTGAAAAGTGGCTCAGAGAAATCGATAGAGGTAACATTATTGGTTTAGTGACCATAGATTTAAAGAAAGCATTTGACACCGTTGATCATTCTATCATGTTTGAGAAATGAGAAATGTACGGTTTTGATCAACCTGTGTTGAAATGGTTCAAGAGCTATTTTGAAAATAGAAGACAGTTCACATCAATTAATGGTTACATTTCTGATGAAAGAAAGATTTCGGGCGGGGTGCCGCAAGGGTCCTTGTTAGGCTCGCTTCTTTTCACGCTTTTTGTAATGACATGCCTTACAGTGTCAAATTTTGTGATATTGCATTCTACGCTGATGATACATGTTTGCTCCCTTCGTCAAAGAAACCAGAGGAAATCGAAAGAAAATTAAATGAAGATATATTACATTTATCATCATGGTTAAAAGATGATAAACTATTGGTAAATTCGAAGAAATGTGACGTGATGTCCATCGGTACACATCAATGCTTAAAGATTGAGCAAACCGACTTGAAAACTGTCACATTTTTATTGATGGTAATGAAATTCAAAAGGTTGATTCTTGCAAGTATTTGAAAGTGACAATTGACAAAAATCTCACATGAAATAATCACATCGATCGTGTTAAGAAAAAAGTAAGCAAAAGTGTTTATCTTCTCAAAAGATTACGCCCCTTTATTAATCAGCACACAGCCTTATTGTTCTACAAATCAGTTATACAATGTAACTTTGATGATTATTGTAGCTCTGTCTGGTCGAATTGTTCTAAATCTCGATTGCAAATATGAATAATAGTGGCAAACGCACTTTTCAGTACGTGGGGACTAGAGAGTGGAATAACCTCAGACCAGAGCAAAGGCAATTAAATTCACTCACTGCATTCCGAGCATCAATGAGAGGACGCACGCGGCCCATCCCTGAATTGTAAAGCGCACAGTGTAAACCGATGTATGTGTTTTGTTTCTTGATATTAGAGCAGATTTTGTTGCTTTACGTTTGTTTGTTAAGCCGTTCACGTTCACATTTACTTTTACTTTATCATACTTTCGGAGTGCCTTCCCTTCTTTGCCCCTTCTTCATTTTATCTCATTATTTTCTTCTATTGCCTTTTCCTTCATCCTTCTTCTGCAATCCTCTTCTTCTTTTTCTTCATACTTCGCCCATCTACCGCTATTTGGATGATTGGAGTGACTTTGGGAGTAAGAAATCAGATATCAGTTTATTCATTGTGCATTGTCTTTTAACGAATATTTTATTTTACTTTACTTACGGAAATTAATGTAAGATAATTTTAGAAATGTATGTGTTATATAACGTGTAATTTTAATGGTGTATTATTATGTTCAAAGACATTGTAACTTTATTGTTATTAATGTGTTATGTTTTGAATACATGTTTTGTCAGTTGCAGTTTTATCTGTAAACTTTTGCTTTTAAATGTTGTGTATATTGTATTTCTATGTTTTTACCCATCTGCAGGGCCCTCCTTGAAAGCAGTTTTATAGCTGACGTGGCTACCCTGATTAAATAAAACTGGAAATGAATACTGCAAAACAGGGCACTTCGTATCGTTATGAATGTAGACTATATGTTTTCTACAAACCTTTTGTCTGATGTGCTACAATTAGATCAACTTAATGTCAGATGGTCAAAACTTGTTCCACGTACAATGTACCGTGCAAGTCACAAACTCTGCCCCGCTTACCTCAGCGATACTTTCAATTTCAGAGATACAGTCTATTGTACAAGATCATCCTCTCGTAAATTAATCCTCATTCAACCAAGAACAAATTATAATAAAAGGTCCCTTATCTATCGTGGGGCCAAACTTTGGAATGAGCTGGATTATCCCTTATCCATCCCTCCATCAATTGACGTTTTTAAACGCCATCTTAATGGCGACCCTTTAGAATTTAATGAATAACACAATATGTACATAACGAGAAAAATGATTTGTTTGAACATTCCCCCCCCCCCCTCAATAATTGTTGTCCCCTTTTAGGTTTATGTATTTCACCTCTGTATTAACTGTTTGGTTTCATGCAGATTATTTTGTTGTATTTTGAATGTAACTATTATGCTTGAATATGAATGTCGTGATTTCATGTACTTTCAATGTGGTGTGGACCCCTATGAAAAACAGCCACTGGCTGAAGAGGGTCATCCAATCCATGAGTGGTGAATAAATAAATAAATAAAAAATCCTGAGAGACAAAAACACAATGCATATAGGAGAACACCAATTAAGTTTTGCCAGTTCACTGAAATACCAACTACTAAAATGGACAGTGGCTTACATTCTGGAATTTGAACTCAGTGTAACTTAGTATATACTGTAAAACTAGAAAATCTCCTACTGTGCACGAAACTTTTGCCAATTTCACAAGGAGCCAAGATTCACGAGAGTAAAATGCTGTGATGTACTCACTACACACAAGGCCAACTATGTAAGCTGCGCCTGCGCACTTGGGACAACTATTTGAACATGGAGGGTCAGATAGCAGCTCTCAAGCAGTCATGCAATGGGTATCTCGGCCATCTCGGACGGAGATACACGGAGTTGGAGCAACTCGCGATGAACCGAGATAAATATGATGCAGTCATGAAGAAGCACGACCAAATTAAGGGTGTATTTTCCCTGTACGAAGATAAATTTCGTGAATATGTTGATCTGCTGGATGGAGTTGTCAGGGACGACGCAAGCAAACAATTCGATAGTCAGAGACTAAACTTTGAGGAATTCGAGACTCGAATTACTTCCTAGGTCAGTCAACATAAGGCGAGTGAATCACAAGAGTTCAAGTCCATTTCCGCACCGCAAACTGACGATCAATTTTTGGTGAAGTCTGGGCAGTCCAGGCTGACGTCGACTCCAAGGAGCAGCGCATCGAAGAGCAGAGCATCGAGGCTGATGGAAGCGAAACTGAAACAACAGGCCAAACGACGGACAGAGCTTTTAAAGGAGCAACAGAGAATCGAGCGCGCTAAGCGGAAAATGGATGAAAAGCTAGCTTTGCTCGAAGGTGATATGAAGGACGCCGAGCTGGACATGGAGATGCTAGAGGAGCTGGATGAAAGAGATCCATCCGAAAATAATGAACTCTCCAGTAAAGGTTGCATGTAAGGCAACTGTGGGTAAGCCTGAAGCAAATGATCACGATAATTCTAAGAACATTCCTACTGTTGATGAATGTGATGGTGCTGTTCATGTATCAAGTGTACCTGAAAACTTACCAATTGAAGGCACATATGGTGTTGAATGCCATGATGATGATGTTACTGCTTTTAATAACCGCAAATAATTGTGTAGCTGAGCTGTGTAACACGATGTTGTCAATGAATATGCTCAAACCTGAGCTAATCAAATTCGATGGTAACCTTATCAAATATTCTCCATTTGTGAATAGCTTTGATAGGACTGCTGAAGCCAAGGTCAATGATAACAAGACGAGGTTAATGTACTTGCTTCAGTATTTCGAAGGCAAGGCAAGAGAATGTATTAACTGTTGTCAGCTCATGCCTTCCGATGCAGGCGATGCAAAGGCCCGCAAGATCCTAGCCGATCACTTTCGCAAGCAAGGCTTAAGCCCCGTTTTAACAGGCCACAAAACGCAGGGTAGCCTCGGGGTAGCCTCCGCCCTACGATCGACCAGGGTAGACGCGGGGTAGCCTCCGGCGTCATGTGACCAGCGCTACAATCAGGTGACCAGCGCTGCCGCTGTCATGTAGTCATTAGGGAGCTTTAGATTTTAGAGCGCGGACGTTCAAAGAGAAAAAAAAAACACGATCTGAGCGTGCGCAGTAGCGCGGATCAAGTTACTGCGCACGCTCAGATCATGTTTTTTCTCTTTGAACGTCCGCGATCTAAAATCTAAAGCTCTCTATTATTGTAAATCGTGTGGTTGCACAATACTAATACTCCACGCGCGCGTATCAGCAACCGGCTGGCGACAGGGAGACCTGAGGGTTACTATGGTAATGTCCCCGGAGAAGGTTTTCGAGCAATGCCTGTTAAAACGGAGCACTCGGCGTTTAACCCGTGTTTTATGGAATCTGTGGAATACAAACACGGATGAATCTTCGCCGGCGAACACCCGGGCACGCCCGGGGAGAAGGTCCGTTAAGACTGGGCTTTAACCAAGTTCTAAATCGCCCGCAGATAAGAATTAACGATAGCGACAGCTTGCGGGAGCTAGCAAGAGAGATGAGCTCATGCCAAATAGCGTTTGAACAAATGGGCCATACTGCGAATATGAATTTGAGCGACTGTTTGTTGAAAATCCAGGCAATAATGCCACTTCAACTGCAGGGTAGATGGGCGGAGCGCGCCGAAAATCTACTCACGAATGGAGTCGAGCCCAGCTTTGGCCACATGACCGAATTCATAAGAAATCAAGCTATGACTGCCAACAAACATGTATGGAAAGAACGTAGGCCAGAACGTTAAACACGCAAGCTCAAGGACACCAAGCAAGACAGTCAGTGAGGAGAAATACCAATTTGGACGCAAGTAATCTACTCGTGACACATTGTCAGTTCCCACGGCCTCAAAACAGACCCAGAGAAAGTAACTATGCAGTTGTCGGCTACCCAAGGATGTTCAGATGGTATCACAAATTCATCCCACATTTTGCAGAAATAGCTGCACCACTAAAAAGGATTCCACATGGAACTGGATAGCTGAATGTGACAGAGCGTTTAAGGTCCTGAAGACCTCGTTGACAGTGGAACCCTTCTTGGAATACCCTGACACAGGCTCTCAGGTCACTGTTCATACTGATACCAGTAATATAGGCGGGGAGGGGGGGGGGGCAGTACTCATCTAAAAGCATGGATCGGACATGAAGACTATTGTCTTTGCCAGTCACTGCTTGTCGCCAGCAGAGCGAAACTACAGCATAACAGAAAAAGAGGCCCTTGAGAAATTGAGGCCATACTTAGAGGCGGGCTCTGTCGAGTGTCA
This sequence comes from Diadema setosum, assembly GCF_964275005.1. Lineage (NCBI taxonomy): Eukaryota > Metazoa > Echinodermata > Echinoidea > Diadematoida > Diadematidae > Diadema > Diadema setosum. Next base: position 21,202,493 of record NC_092695.1, read on the forward strand.
CAGACCACCAGGCGCCCTTGTGGTTGTTTCGCAAGAACAAACAGAATGGAAGGGTTTCTCATTGGATCATGAGATTGCAAGATTTCAAGTTCCAGGAGGTACATCGTCCAGTGACCTAGAATCACGTCTCAGAAACACTGTTAAGGATCTCTGGGACTACTAAACTGGTGGGTGTCGTCCACAAGACTTCGCATTACGGCCAGCGAAATTATTTTTCCCACATAAGTTCCGGACTCCAAGTCTACATTATATTATGAATATTCATATGACTTGTGTCTTCAAAATAAGAGTACGCATGCGCGTGGAAGAGAAAATGAAAAAAATGTCGACCTCCAACATTGTGCTGTGCTCGCATTCAGGATCTGCCTCTGATTCTGAAGATGTTTAAAGCTGTGATGATAAAGCTTAAACATGAAGGTAAAGGGGTTGTTAATCACAAAAGCGTCATTTCAAGTCAAGATATGGAAAAGATAGCTACATCTTGTGATACCAATGACCCAGCCGGCCTTCAGAATAAGGTTTTCATGGACGTCATGATATATTTTTGCAATCGCGGTCGAGAGAACCTGAGATCCATGACGGCTGAAGATTTCTCCCTTAAGACAGATGAAGATGGACTCCGTTATATCACTAAACGCGATCAATTGACGAAGAACAATAGAGAAGATCAAGACGAATCCTCCAACATGGGTGTGATGTACGAAGTGCCTGGCTGTGAAAGGTGTCCCGTCAAATCTTTTCTCAAGTACAAGTCTAAACTCAATCCGATGTGCTCATGTTTCTGGCAAAAACCCAAGCAAAAGATGCCAGAGAATGGAAATGACCCGTGGTATTGCAACGCTCCACTGGGTGTGAACACTCTGGGAAACAAAATGAAGGACATTTCTATTAAGTCTGGATGTAGCAAGATCTACACGAATCATTGTTTGAGGGCCACTTGTATCACAACTCTGGACACTGCAGGGTTTCATTCGCGTGATATCATGACTGTAAGCGGTCATCATAGTGAGCAGTCAATTAAAAACTACAGTAAAACAAGCGACAAAAGAAAGAAAGAAATGAGTACCATGCTCGGTCAGAAATTGAATGAAGCCGGCACAGAAGAAACGCAACCAAAAAAGGTAAAGCACAACCTTTGACTCTGCAAATGGTTCAAAGTCGTGACTCAATGGATAGCGCAGCTGTTTTTACAATGCCTGGTCCTAGTAAAGGCTCAGACTTAGAGTTAGATCTAGACCTGGATCTACCGGCAGATCTGACACGTCGCGCACCAACATCAGTTTCGTTGTCGCAAGAAGAACATCTGCATCAAGATTTCTCGAGCAAACAACAAATATTCAATTTCCATGGATGCAATGTGAACATCTATAACAAGACCTAGACTATTTAGGTCCTACGTTAGACTACATGTAAATAGCGTTTTGGATTTTTCATTCAACCTTTTCAAGTTTAACTGTTGCCGGCGTTTTGCTTTCGAGGCTGAGGAGGGACATGATCAACGCCCCTGGGTGAGTAGACTACCATTTTTGCCAGTACCAAATCACGATTAGATCTATGCATGTACCTACAATACATACCGTAATGTAGGCTAGAGTCTGTTCATAATTATGATTGTGAATGTGAAGCAGGTTTTGTTGTTGATCTACATGTAATGTTAAGCCTAACTTTTACTAGATCTAGACTAACGTTAAGACATTTAGATTTCACTTGATTTATCAAATGACAAGGATCCATATATTTCATTTTATAAAACAAATAACACGCGACTCTCGTTCGTGCATCGGTTCAAATTAGCGCATGTGATAACTTCAGAATTGTCCAAAGCCACTCCGCTGCGCGTCGTGGCTTCAGACAATAGGGAGCTTTAGATTTTAGACGCGCGGACGTTCAAAGGAAAAAAACATATTCTGGGGACCGTTTCATGAAACTCTTTGTCAGTGATTTACACTGACAACTGTTAAAAGCTACCGAAATCCTTGCGTCTGATTGGCTGATAGCAAATTCGTCGGTGAAAACCTCCGACGAACTCGTTGATGAAACGCCCCCAGAGCGTGCGCAGTAGCGCGCGTAAAGTCAATCTATTTTTAGCTTGCGTCGCCTGAGTTTTTCACTACGCGTACTGGGCTATGTTTACGTCCGCACAGTTTGCGACGTAGAGAGCTTCTTCATGCACTGATCATATGGGGGCGCGATTTTGTTTTTTATACGTTGCGTCCCAGCGTAATCTAAAGCTACTTTTCCACACGACGCAGGGAGAGGAGAACGTCCAGCGCAAGCGTCGGCTCAAACGTCCGCGCGTCAAAATCTAAAGCTCCCTAATTACTAAAGTTATCGCATGCGCTAATTTGAACCAATGCACTCAGAGCCGCGCGCTATTTGTATACTGTAGTATGGGGGATTAGTATTATTAATATTATTAACGTCGGGTTAAGTTCTTTCTAGATGTTCTATTTTCTTCAAGATGTTAAAGAGGAACTTCTATATTTAATAATCCTGTAAAATAATGTGCACAAATATTTATTGATGTTTTGAAAATTGTAACTTTTTTAGATGTTTCTGACGTACTCACGTAGACTAGACTAGGGTCTAGTCACTAACGTTAGGTCTACTCTATTGTCTAGACTCTAACGTCAAAATGCTGAAACTGCATGCATGCAATCATGAATGATGAGGTATATTCCGTCAGAATTCGGCCAGTGCAAAACTGTACCACTATACCAGCATAGTCTAGAGTACACGTAGATTTAGCCTTGATCGCAGTGCAATTTTGGAGTCTACGTCATAATCTACAGTACAGAACGACCCAAATGACCCTTCACGCAAAACTTTCAATTAGTCTAGATCTAGAGTCTAGTGTTAATTAACGTCAGCCAGGGGGTGTTTCATCAACGTTTGTCAGCGCAAAAAGTTGCATCGCTGACAATCACCATAGGAACAGACAGTGACCAGAGCATCTCATCCAATCAAAACCAAGGATTTTTCTGAAATTGTCAGCGCTGACAAACGTTGATGAAACACCCCCCAGATCTCTAGATAGTCTAACTAGATATGGTCCATGAGGAATTGCGTGTTAAATGCAGTTGTCCTTCCCAAAACAAGTTTAGTAACATAATTGCCGATTTCGAGCACGGGAAATAAAAAAAAAAAATAATAGAGCCTTTACAGGGTCTAGAGTCTAATTGGTAAAGAAAATGCATATCGATCTATTACATTTTATTGATCAAGAGAGTTTACTCCGCGATTGCAAAAGCAGCCTATGCAGAGCCGCGCGTTTACGTGCATGTTCTGCGCACTGACGTTAATTTGTGCCTGACGTAATAATACGTTCCATGCTGATAGTGATACAGTGTAGATATCTAACTGACGTTAGATCTATATTGTGCTTTGAATATCTACCCCCTCACACCGTAACGTTGCTAACTTATTTTTTTCCCCCTTTTACTTCTTCTGGCAGGAATTCTTGCTTGACAATTACAAACATCATATTTGTGATGTAAAAGTAGAAGAGAAAGGAGTAAACGTCACATTGAGGTTAGCTGTTTCGACCGAAGAAGGCGCTAAAGAATGGCTGGAATCCATGCAGAAGTCGTCTTTGGCAACTTTTCGAGTGGAAAGCACTCATCCTTCCTCTGGTGACAATTTTTTGTACAAGGTGTGTATATAGCTCTTTACTCAGCGCCCTCTATCCCACGACTGAACATCCACTTGAAATACTATTTTGATTTCAAAATCATCTTATCTTTTAGCATTTTCATATGTCACACTTGTTCACTAATATTTATGGGTGGACCGTAGACGCCACAAAATTGTAACTAATAATAATTATTTAAGTAGAGAAATTGAGACCAGAGTTTGATTTTTTTTTTTTTGACAGGGGTTCTGACTAAATATCCTGTGATGTTATCAATTTGAGGAATTCAACTGAAATTTGGGAAGTAACCTCTTTCTTGTTGTTGTAGATATATATTCCTACTTCATGCACAAAATCAAAAGAGGTTTGTTGATACCCAGCTGGGAAATAGATTTGGGGATATGCATGTAAAATTGGTATAGTGTCCTAATATTTCTGTCTACCAGTCTAGATGATGGAAATACTATATGTGGTCTTGCGATAAGTATATAGTCATATTCATGTGTAGGTTTGGATAAGTAACCGCTGTGGAAACTGCTTTACTTTGCTAAAGAGTGAAATACTAGTTGATTTTTGGAGGTTCCTCATTGATTCAATCGTCCTCATGAGAGGATAACTTGTATACAATGAAAGTCTTTGTTTCTCAAATGTGTCAAATGTAGCCTACATTAATAAATGCAAGGATGCACACTGTCAGTCAGCTGATTACTGACTGTTTTCAAATGATAAATTGCATACATTGTACAATATAACTTATTTTCTCTTTCATGATGATGATGATGGTGGTGATGGTAGTGGTGATGATAATGCTGATGACTATGAATTGTCAATACCAAAAATGCCAGTGGCATACTGATTAAACCTAACAAGCTTTAAAAACTTAGTAAAAATCACTCCTGAATTAAATAAATCTTTAAATTACAAATAACTATTTTTACGTCAATAGTGTCTCAATACAATTTTAATTACCCTTTACTAAAATTAGTTTGATAGCGAGCGACAAGATGAGCTCTGATTGATGGTATGCATCTTTGCTTGTACTCATGCGTACATACTCTTATTCATTTTCTCTTTCACGCGCATGCGTACTCTTATTCCGAAGACGTAAGTCATGAATATTCATATCATGTAGACTTGGGGTCCGGAACTTATGTGGGAAAAATAAAGACGCTTACGGCCAGCAGACAGAATAGGAGTTACACAGCACAGGATATGATTCAGATCTCAATGACGTGGCCAATGACGAATGCACAGCGCCCAAGTGTCTTCAACCAGAAGATGACGCTGTGCAGTAGATCCAGTGTGATGACTGTGACAAATAGTGGCACCAGAAATGTGCAAAAGTGACCCCAGGGGGGCTGAACTAATTGAAATATTTTCTTGCCCCTCATGTGACACACAAGTTTCAAAGACAAAAGGCATGCCACCTTTGGACCTCACCAAGGAGACAGTTCACATCGCACAGCGCGAAGACCCGGCACTCATACCCATCCTACAAGCTATAGAAGAACAGGGCAGAACATATTCCCACAATATTTTCAAGTTAGAGAAATGGCTCTTATTCTGCAAAGAACAATGTGTTGATTATTCCAAAAGGCCTGCAGAAGATGGTTCTTGTTGAGTATCATTCAAAGTCTACAGCATGTCACATATGGCGCAAGACAGTTGCCAGGTTAAAGAGCATGGGTGTTGGTTGGAAAGGCATCTCTAGATCTCATCGCAGTTTCATTCGAGGCTGTAAGGTCTATCAGGTCACTAAGCTGTCCTACCAGAAGAATCAAGGCAAAATGCTCTCTACCACTTCAAAGGAAGCCTTGGAGATAGTACGAGTGGACCTTATGGGTCTACTCCCCAAAAGCTACGCAGGCCATGAGTATGTCATAGTGGTAACTAGAGCCCAAGCGGAAGCCCACTACGACAGACATTGCAGCGATGTGAGCTCCAAGAAAAGAGACCATGTCCTAGTAAAGTCCTACCCAATTTCAAACTCAAAGAAACATTCTTTTTTTTCTGCAGAAGTTGCTCCGAGATGGGTAGATCCCTTTGTCATTGATAAACAATTGGCGATAAATCAGTTCATAGATGCATTGTGGGAGGGAGATAGGCAACTCTGCCTTCGACAGAGCAAAGTGCACCACTCTCCATGAAGATGTCAAGGCAGCTCTTGAATTAAGAGTCATTTGCTCTTGCCAGCAAGCAGAGTAAGGTCACGGGTGGTGCGTGTGCGAGAAGTCAGAACTGACATCAATAAGTAAGTCCTGCATCAGCTCATAACAAGACTGGAGTAACTCGTATCAAGAACAACAAGATGGGCCACATTAGCAGCACTGCCAAGAGTTGGTGACACCCCCGGAGACGTCAACTCGTGACAATCAAGGAAACAACCAGTAGCTGTCCCCATTGAACAGAGGACAGCTAGTAATTCGAAGGCTCCTCCCAAAGTTATGATTCCTTCCCTAGGTGGTGAACCATAAGGTCTGGTAGCCCAAGGATTGGTTGGCGGTCAAATGAGCGATCTCCTCATTGATACAGGATCAGGAGTCACTTTGTTATGGCCAGATGTCTGAGAGAAAATCAAGAACTTGCCACGATATCAACTGAATCTAGAAACGAGCAGAATCATAACAGTGACGGGGGAGACACCTGACGTGAGAGGAGCAGTTACACTTGATATACATTTAGGAGATAAAAGTGTAAGCCATCGTGTTATTGTTGCTGACATTTTGCATGAATGCATTGTGTAGACTTTCTTTCAGCTAATCAGTGTACTAATGACATGAGTGGGAGGATGCTGAGAATTGGGAATGCCCAAATTCCTCTCCGATGTGGCACTCACATGAAAAGTGATGAGATTAGCTGCTGCCGTGTAGCACTGGCTGACACGGTTACAGCTCTACTAAACAGTGAGGCTATCATCTCGGCTAGTCTCTCTTCTCCAGACATACTGGTAATAGGCGCGGTCAGACTAGCAAAAGATCGTGAAGTTTAAGATCGCGAACTTTAAGATCTAGAAGTTTTGTCAGTGTGACCGCAAACTGCCCCCGAAACTTCTCGCGAAACTTCCCACTCCATCTAGGGATTTTTCCTCACACTCGCCAAACTTCTCGATCTTTTGCCAGTCTGACCGTGAGAAACTGAAACTTCGCGATCTTTTTCAGGTGACCAGTCAACCATCTGATGTCTCTCATTATTGACATCTGTCGTACAGTCCGCGAGCGCGCTAAACAAGTTTGTGTGTGTAAACCATCATCGCGGTCGTCTGAACCTCGTCTGCTAGAGAATGTACCACTTGCGGTGTATTGCAGTTGTACTACCTACCTTGTCTTCTGTAAATCAACATAATGGAGGCTGAAATTGAAAATAGAGGTCATTGAGAGCTAGTAGAAACAAAATTGTTGATAACGTTACGGCGTGATGCAGTTTTTCGCGAAGCATCAAGCATTTCGAAACAAAACAAAACCGTGTATGCCGTCCTTAGAAAAAATGGCCACTGCGGGATACTCGAGAAGCCCAGCCAGATAAAGAACAAAATTAAGGCTCTAAAAACCAGTTTAAAGAAAGTTATGGATGCCAACAGGAGTGGAAGGGAAAGAAGAACGTGCATGTTTTTCAACGAGTTAAATGCTTTTTATTTTGTACGAAGCCGGCCGTAAATCCTCCCTTGGGTTCCTTATTGGAAGGCAGCTCTGCTTCCTTCTCAGCAGCGGCAGCAGCTGAAAATGGATACTGCACTGGAGACCAGCGAGAGAGGGCCGGACCCTCCTCGTGTCGCCAGCGTCAGCGTCCTGCTCACTGTGCTGGGTATGACATGACCGGTAAGTGGTATACTATACTAGATCTAACGGTTAGAGACCGAGAGTAGGCTGTCATTGACCCAATTCATATTCAGAGCCAGACAATCTCATATGGTTCTAACATTATTCATATGAAGTTAGGTCTGCAAACTTGTCCTTTCTTCTTTTGCTTTACAGTGCTGTGCTAGAGATTTTATTGTAGGTGTTACGAGTGGATATAGAATGCCGAAATAAACAGCATCCCTTAGGGAGAGCAGAGAGAGAATGGGAGAGCTTCACGAAAATGGATTCATGATCTTGTATTTGTCACCTAGTCTGGGAATTTTGAGTGATTGTGAGCTGATGAATGATTGCCAACGATTCTGTCGAGATCCCGCGTCACAAATGGTGGAGAACCCGGGCAGGGCAGTTGAGGATGGACAAAACCATGAAGCTTTTATGATTGTAAGGACTGAAGGACAAGGTGCCTGTGCCGTGGTACTAGCATTAGTAATCTGTGCCTATACTATTGTGATGCATGCAGTCTGCAGATTGGCTTCGACTTCGTCGCGTTGCATGTACGCTACACAGTGTCAGTGACTACGTTCGGTGAGCTTGTTGAAATGACTGTCACTAGTGTCAGACTGTGATTTGGCATGATGCTAAACAAATAACTTCATACTATAAACTTCGTATCATCTGAACTAGTGGAAGTGTTGATTTAGAGAAAAAAAAATGTCTAGTAACAGTAGCATGAGACCCCCCTTCTTTGAAGGAGTAGGTGAAGTCGATGTGGATGAATGGATTGATGGATTCAAAAGGTATACAGAGTTTGTTGAGTGGACACCGAAGAAGAAATTAGCAGCCCTTAAGAGTTTACTACAAGGCAATGCAGCGAGGTGGTTAGCTGAAGTTAAAGTTGATCTCGAGGGACAGAATGATGAAGAACGATATGACCACTTGAAGGAGCAGCTTTTGGCAAAGTTTCATTTATCGTCCACCCGAAAACTATCTCAACCGACTAGAAAAGCTATGTCGCCAAGTTCATCTAAACAACGAAGATCATGAATCCATTTTCGTGAAGCTCTCCCATTCTCTCTCTGCTCTCCCTAAGGGGGCGCGGTTTATTTCGGCATTCTATAATATAGAATGTTACGAGTGGATATTATCCACTCGTAACATAGGCAAGCCCACACATTGCCAAAATATGAGCAAGAGGTAACCCCTCCAGAGATTGACCCTGACACCCCATCTTCAAATGGAAGAGTCCAGCACTTTCTTTGGGGTTGTTATCTCCTCTGCGGGGTGAAAGCATTCAAGACTTGCTTTTCATCACAAGAAGTCTGCCATCTCTCTCTCCATATAAGGTACGCTCAAACATTTTGTTGTATATAGTTGCTACAGTTACTTTCCAAAGAATTGGATAGGAAGCACCTAACATAAACAGAAGTAGACATTCTACCCTGAGCAGATGTTATTGAGCGTAAAACAATGGATTTTAAGAGAGGTCTCTAACCAGGTCACAAGAGACGAGACACGAATGTCAAGTCCGAGAAATTCTACAAATGTGATAAATGGAGCCGAGATTGCCATTACCAATGTAGTTTCATTGTAAATAGCCAACATACTCATTGTTTTGTGGAATTGACACAAATACGGACCACTTGGTCAGTTAAAGGCAGCCGGTCGTCGCAGGCGATTCGCAGCTCAGTAGAAAAGCACGACAAGCTGCTCCTCCCGTTATTGTACCCCCGTACGTACCGAATGCCGAACACGACGCTACGCAGCGCACCAGCGAAAACCAGATGGGGCACGAGCGCCCTGCGAGCTGTCCACTGTAATTTCAACATGGACGCCCGAATACCTACCGAATGGGGCCGAATGGGTGCATGCACAAAACCGCACAACAGCCATGCGCATGAAAATCTCTCCCGGTCCGCGACACAACAAGTATAGTGAGAGCTGTCGGGTGTACGTACGTATCTGGCTCCAGTCTCTGTTTATATCCACTATGGTGCCAATTTCAGCAATCTAAGCAATACTATTTCAAAATGTCTGAAAATATTATATAACAATATCATAAATTATTCATATATTACGTTGTTTAATATTTGGTATTTATAAATATGCTTTGATGAAGAAATATTAAAACTCTAAGCTTCATGTATAGCAAGTTGCAATGCATATGGCCATAATATGGCAGGTTGTTATGATCTCATCGTGCAATGTTGTCTGCTGCGTCAGCTGCATGTGTTATAGGTACAGCTTACAGTACGTTGGGCCGGATCGTAACATAACATAGTTGATAGAGAGTCGTCGGTACCGGTATGTCAATATCAATATTGTGTGTGGTATGCGAGTACTGTTTGCAATAAAAAGTGCTGTACTGTTTCGGCTTAGCCTTGGCTTTGGTTTAGTAATGAAACCTCACAATGGAGATCAAACAGCCGTCCAACTCGAGGCAACGTATCTACTTGTTTGACGCTATCGACGAGTGGAGAACGCAGAGAGACGTGTTCTTAGCTGGAGGACAAGTAAGAGACCAGAGGGGGAGGCTTCAGCGTCAGCGTGCCGATGAAAAATTTGCTTTCCACCTGCTGGAGTTGCATGAACAGTTTTGCAGGAATTTTTATTTAGAATGTGCAAATTCGTGTTACGACATGCACGGTGGAATTGTGTTGCCACGGCTTACGCCAATCAAGCAACCCCAGCTGGCCAAGTCAACAACTTCAAGGAATCCCGATCCAGATGATGTGTAAGTAGAAGTCTACACATGAATCAATGATTGAAATGGAATGACTTTTTCTAATCTAGTATCAGTAACTTTAGGGCATTTGCGTTTGATCGACAAGTAGGCCTAGTTTTCTATGTATAATTCCGCGTTCTCATTTATGTCAAATTATGATAATGCCGTAATTGAAATGACATTTGCTGGGTCAGTTTAATGTCATTAGTCCCATTAAATGAGAAGTTTTTCATATCAATCATGTTATGCAAATTCCCCAAGAATATGATTTAGGATTTGCAAATAAATTTTAAAAAAATGAATAGATCTATCGCAAGCTCCATCATACATGTAGTCTAACCCAATAGATCTGGTAGAACTCTAACGTTTAAACAGGGGAACTATAGGTTCAAAGATGATAGATCTAACAATAATAGATTCTAGTTAAGGCCCTACTTCGACTTGAAGGTATGTCGGTTGGTGCACGGCCCCCTTCTACCACGGCCACAGTTACACTGTGCAGTGCAACTGTGGCCGTTGGCCCTGCACGGGCACAGTCGCTTCCCCGTCCTGAATTTACACACGCCAGGGCAAGTATGGTTGGACCTACAGGTACTACTAATCGACCGCCTAATGTTTATCTGCTTGATAAGAATATTTGACACTGAAATTCACGTAAAAAACTTGACCTACGTGATTGAGAAAATCCAGCTCTATCAAATGCCGTTGTTCCGTTTTCGATTCGAAGTTTCAGTGCAAAAATATCGCCGACGAACTTGCGTGGCCTCGTTTCAGCTCCCCGGGGTAAATCGCGTTATTAGGATCGACCGCTGTTTTTGCATTGACAATGCACGCAAACCGAGTTGTATTGAACACCGTGTTGTACGAAGCTTTTTAGAAGCCTTTTAGAAACTTCCATAGACATTACATTGTGCTGTCATTACGATTCGGTGAAAATATTCATTCGAAATTTTGTCCTTGATTAAAACCATTAATGAACAATGAATTATCGCGTTTTCCCACACCATCCTCATCTACATTCAAAGCCAATCCATTTTATGTGCAGAGAAGTGCGTACTAAGTGTTCAGTGCGCGAATTATACGCGGTCGGTTTCAATAAGGGTGGTCGATATGTAGTAGGGCTACATACAAGACACAGGGTCTCCGACCCAATCGTCCGCGTTCAGAATGGACAACTCGGCGGTAATATCCGCTACCCATGACGATGTGTCATCGTCCATGATGGCCACCCTACCTATATATAATCTGATCTGACGATTACAGTGTAGTTAACGAGTGACGACGATCGACGGTGCGATGAAGAGAAGGCGTACACTGTAGTCGTACGAAGTATAGGCAGCTAGCTACTATAGCTCATGCGAACATTGTACATTGCATCACACAGTACATACAGTATACCATACATTCAATTCACATTACACAAAACGTACTCCCCCCCCCCCCCCCGCGCTCAGATCAATCAAGCGAGCAAACGAGATACTATAGCGCGATACATTGCTTTAGGGATGTCTTGCGCACACACACATTTCGCTTCGTAGCAACTTCGGAAGCGAGTTTACGTGCTGCCGCCCGCGGCTGAAATATGTCCATGTATCCTCGCGACTGGGTGTCTTTAAGCTCTACATATATCTTGTCTCATTGAATGTCCCTTGTTATATTGTACTCTGCAAGTTGGCGAGGTGAACGGGATAAATATGTCAGTGAAGCACCAGGTAAAATTACATTGAGCATGGTTGAACCACAAAGATGTTCAAGAGAGATATGTTATGGACAGGAATAATCCCTGTCGTTTACTAACATCATACAATAACTCAGTAAAACTAAAACTGCATGGTATAGTGTTTTTATGATTATCAAATGCAGTCTTCCATGAGGCGTACATGTAGGTACACATGTGGGTCTGTTCAATAATTGTCCTAGAGAATGCTGTTAGTTGTTATGTATGTTGGTGTATGCAGTAGTGTTATGCATGTACAAAGTATTTCTAATGATTTGGCTAACATGTGCATTGCAATGTCAGGGCAGATAAGACAGAATTAGGCACCGCAGTGAAGGAAAGTTGGTGCACACTTCATTCTAACAGACCCCATCAAGACAACGGACCCACAGTGGTCTCCAAAGAAAGATAAGCAGTGGAAAAGGTAACAGTTCGATGGGCTAGGGGTACTTTCACACCAGAAGACTAATACACCAAATGAGACAGCGTATACAGAATGTCCCTCGAGGGAATACGTTTATATTGGTGTTAATTTCATGTTATGGGTAATGTTACGTTATGGGTGTAGATGTCGTGTGCTATAATTTGACAATCCAAGTTGAAGGATGAGTAATAGATATTTGTCTCATACCACTCCAGCAGGGGGAACAGACAGAAAGGTATACACTGTAATGCAAGGAACATTAAAAGCCTTTACAAGCAGTATTAAACGTAAGTGTGAAATGGGCCGTCGTAGTAGCAACGACAAAAGAAATTTCTGTTCACAAGGTAGCTGCCCATGACTTCGTATTGAGGGCTCTGTACCTGCAGCAGAAGTTGTTGTTCGCCTCCCAGGAAGCAGGAGCTGGAATTACGTATGACCCCAGCCAAGTACAATGGATGGCATTGAGGTCCATCTCCACAGGCATAGCCAATGAAGCAGTTATGGGGGAGATGCGACCTCATCTCCAGAATGGAGACATCTGCGACAAGGAACTACTGGAGTTTCTGACTGCGGCAGTCGAGCATGAAGCAGAGCGGGCTCACAAGCTAAAATCCAGGGGGGCAAGAGCAGCAAGTGTAGAGGCCACAGTTGCTAAGACCACAGAACAGGCACACCCATCAAAGACTAACCCTATTAAGGCCACCAACTTCGACCTAAGTGAGGTGGCTGCAAGCACACAGGCCATTGACAAGGCGGAGCTCAGCAACCTGCGTGCAGAGACCCAACCAAGCAAAGCACAGCAACGAAGGGAAAGAGGCTGCACTGCCTGCCGGAAGGCTGGCACAGGCAATTCTTTTGATCACTGCTTCCGATGTGGTAGCAGTGAACACTTCTTGCGGGGTTGCCGTGCCAGGAAGCAACAGGGACAGGGAAATGCACAAGGGTTACAGGAGAGGAATGCCCATTAACCTGTTCAGATGAAACGTCCCAATCTCCAGCTACTCAGGAAACGAACCATTTCACCATTTTCGTCATCACAAGACAGTAGAAAACAGAGAGAAGTTGTCCGTTTAGTAGGCCGCAAGTGCATTGTGGCTTGCAGCTTCAACAAACACCCTACCACAGCACTATGGGATACTGGAGCCCAACTTTCCCTGGTTTCCAAGGAGTGGCTCGACAGAAATTTGCCAGATGTCCCCAACCGGCCCTGGAGAGAAATTATAGAGGGGGAACCCCTGAAGTTGTCAGCGGCAAATGGAAGTATCATCCCATACTGTGGATGGGTAGAGATCAGCCTGCAAGTGCCTGGGGAAGCAACAGCTGCTCAATCCCTCCAGGTACCCCTTCTAGTAACAATGGAAACACTCGAACATCCTATCCTTGGATACAATGTCATCAAAGCCCTTGCTCAAGGTCAGTCAGCACAACTGAGTAATTACTACCACATGCCAAGAAAACGGAAATAAACAAGTTGGTTTCACCGCTCAGTTTGCCTAGTGATGGTGAAATATGCCAAGCATACACTTGCCGCAACGATGAAGTTATCTCTGCAGGACAGACGAGGCTAGTAAGATGCAGGAGACCGAATGCCATGGTTGAAGAATCAACCGTCTTCTTTGAACCCTTGGAATCCCCATGTCTACCTGACGGTCTTACGGGAAATTGCTCTCCGGTGGACATACGAGGTGGAAGATTCATGACCTTTGTTTTCCCTGTCTCCAATGACGCAACCCTGACTGCGGGGTCACATGACTGCCACATTCGACCCTAGCCCTGTCAGGTCTGGTATTGGAAACTGCCAACCCCCATGACCTTTGACGCTTGATGACTGGAATTGTATTGCTGACGGACGTGGTTACAAACCCTCCCAGGAAAATAGCATCGGGCGCATCGGGCCATTATGAATATAGGTGAGTATGTATTTCACTGAAGTGGAGCAAATCCCACTTGGCGTAGTCGGCAGGATTTTAAGGCCAATTTGCATGGATTTTGCTGGTTTTAAATTAACTGTATCGGTTGGGCTGCGAGGTAGGTCCCAGGGAAAAGGCCATGTAAATATTATGTGTATCTTTCGCACATTACGCGTTGCAGCTGTACATAATTTATGATAATTATTGGTTGTCGGTTCTCCAGCTGTTCTCCAGTTTTGTCAGGGTTGCCACAAACAGGAGGCAGGCTTGTTTGCTCTTAGTTTAAAACCCATGACAGTGGAAGCTTCAGTGGAGTTAGTCACCTGGCTGGTACACTCCTGACATGCGGTATTGGGAAAGGGTTCTCAAGGAATTCGCAGTCACAGGGAAGTGCGCAGTGCTACTGTGGGTTGGGATACTTCCCAGCCTGCAGAGGCAGGTGTCCACCAGGTACTCAGTAGATGTTCATCCAAAGTCTCCATTTCAATGCTCGGATAGGATTGATACGGGTGGGATTGAGCAACAAACAACACCTGAAGGACAGACGTCAAGTTTGGGGCAGCGGATACAGAGCCTAGAGCAGAAGTTTGTTTCTCTCCAGGACTCTGTGAATCAGCTGTCCGCAAACATGGTGAAGTTGCTTTCACGGAAGCCATTTACACCATCCCCATCTAACCCCTTCCGCAATCCCTGCTATAATTGCGGGAAGCTTGGTCATTTTAAGAAGGAGTGTCCCGAGCCGGACAGGAATGTTGCTCTCCTCTGGGAGGAACTGTCAAACGACAGCGGGCCGGAGGAGGCCACTCCCTGGCTTGAGCAGGAGTTGGCCAGTCACAAGAGGAACTAGACTTGGAATTTGTCAAAACTGACAAATTAGGTGATCCGATCTATTCGGAAATCAATGATTTCAGTCCCGATCCCAATAGGCATGGCCATACAGGTTTCATCTGTGTTTAGGGACATTGGCCGTGTGATGTTTGGATTCTCATTTAGAAAAGGGAGTCAGATCTGCCATCTTTGGTACCAAATTCCTTATACACTATAACGAAGATACAGGATGAAGTATATTTGACATTTGACCCCACTTTGGACACCCAAGATGGCATCTGAGCAAAAAGTGGTTATTTTGTGAAATGATTCTTGTGACACCGTCTATACGTGTACAAAACATGGCAAAGGTAGGATAGGTATTCACCAAGATACAGGATGAAACATTTATGACCTTTGACCCTGATTTACCTGTCTTACAGTGTCTTATGAAGTAGTTGTTATTTTATGAAATGGTGTACTTGAAATGGACTAAACATGTGCAAAATATGGGGGTTAAATGGCGTGTTTTTCTTGAGCTATTGCAAAGAAAGAAAGACATATCTCCCGACATTGAAGCTAAGCATCAATTTCAACCACGTTTTTCGATGTAATCCCGACGTCAAATGAAAAAACGGAGTGGTTTAAAAGATAGCCCAAAGTCTCAGCTACAACATATTAAAATCTGGGAGAAATTCACCAAAGGGTAAGTGAGCTAGTGCTCGATAAAGACAGTCATGTCAATTTTTATTTCTAGAAAAACTGCACTCCCACAGAGATAACACGTAAACTGGTCAAATTTGACAAGGTTACTTTCAATCCATTTTTCGAGGTGATGACGTCATCCAATTAACATTTTGTTATACATTAGTGAAAAAGCATTAAATAAGCTACAACATACTGAAATCTAGGTGAAAATCGGCACAAGATAATTGAGATACGCTCGAGTAAACTTGAAATTTTATGATGTCATTTTAAAAATCTTTTTTTTTTTTCATTGTGGAATTTGATACCTTTTACTCATTTTGCTAGCATCGGCTACCCACGAAAGGATATGTACAACTCATCAGTTTACGTTTGATACGAAGAAATCAGTATGTCTTTCACGAGGGAAAAACACACAAAACAAACGAACAAAAAATACCCACAAACGAATGTTGATAGCCAAAACTTTGAAAAGTAATAAGCAGTTTTGATGAGCGTGAAATTAATTGTCATGATTTTGCTGTCTAACCAGGTGATGACTGCATCTCATAGGACCTACTCGTAGTGAATTTGTCTGGCTGGGCATACGAGACCGTTCATGTATTTCTGTGATTGTATTTTTAATTGAATGAATAATCAATCCCTTTTTTTTTTTTTTTTTTTTGTTCAGGGAACATATAAGATATTCGATCAAGTACAATGTAATCGACTGTTCGATGTTTTCCTACTATGCGCCAAAAGAAAGGCTATAGAATCACGATATCTTTGTGATGATTCCTTTAATTCAACTGATGAGCTAGTTCTTCGATCGATATTTCCAGGATATTTCCACACTGTTTATTCCAGTGCGCGCATTTTCGTCTGGCACGCACCTGGGTGTGGCACCTGCTTTTGTGGAAATCTCCACAAGGGAAGAGGGGAGGGGTGTCAAGTTTTCTTCGAGCCGAAGAGACTGCATACACAATCTCTTCGCTTCTGTGTACTCTCATTCGCATTTTCCCCTTATTCTTTGCTGGTAATGGACATTCAGATTTAACTTTACGAAGGTTGCTAGCACGTGTTTGTTTGTTGTTTTTTGTTGTTGTTGTTGTTGTTGTGAGGTGTAAGTGTTTTCTTTTTTATCATTCTTGGGAGGGGAAAAAAGAGTAAGAGGGAAAATGAAATAAAACGAAGGGCAAGTACGCTCAGCATTCACAGCAAGCCTTCTTTACACCAGCATCGTTACTTATCACCACCATCAGACATCACTCAGATCATATTTTTTAGAACGGTTGTAATTTTCATCTTGTGCTAAATCAAGAAAGTTTAGAGATTTATTCACAAATCTTTAATGCACATTGAAGCTCTTGACTAACATCTATGACCTTTGTATCCTTCACCTCCGAACAAGTTTTATTGTCTGATAAAATTCAGAACCAAATTTTCACTGTTCCGTTTTTATTGGGCCACCCTGTATATGCAATGTGTGTTAAGCTAATCGCTTGCATAAACTTTTGTGATTCTTTGGAACATTGAAGTTCATATCAGTTGCTAGCCTAACACTACAGCTATGGCGTCGTCATCGGCACGTTCTTTACCCTTAACACGTCGTCAACATCGTTTGGCAAAGGAATGCCAGTCCAGATGTGTACATTGTCAAACGTTTTGACAAAAGAATCATCGGCCAGGGGCAGGGTGTGAAAAGAGAGTTTTTGAGATCTGCAGTCTGCGTCAAAGATGACGAAAGGAAGATCTATAAGTGTTACGTCAACGACGTGAACGCTATGGAAGACAAAGTAGTGAACAGATTGCTCCAAATGTCCGAAGGAGCATTTTTCGCTGTCAAGAATTGCATCGTTGATACTGTGAATGTCAAAGTTATTGTGAACATACAATCTAAGGTAAGTGTTAAATTTGATACATGTATTTGTTTAGATGTTATTCAGTCTTTGTCTCCATTTTGTAAAGTTAGCACAAGCAATTTCTATTGGAATTCAAAGTCATGAATTGCTAATGCTCAGTCAAGAATGAATTTGTAGACCAAAGTCAAAGAGGTAAATTTTTGAAAACACAACTTTTCAGTAAAATGGCCAGAGAATTAAAACGCCTTCATGAAAATTGATTATCTTGGTGGTAAATAAAACTTCAAATGTTTTTCTATTGAATACTACAAACAGTAAATTTATTCAGTCTTTGAAATCTTTGTAATTTAGAGTTATTTTTGTAACACTCTTTCTGAGCTACCTGGTATAGAGGTCTAACTAGTCTATGTGGTGTTGTTCTATTGTGACATCACAGATTCTGGCAGAGTTACCAATTTGAGACATGGTTCGGTGCCTGCACTAGGAATTTGATGGCTATGAACCAAAACTTTGAAAAATCATAACTCTAAGAGTGAAATATCGGATTTTGCTCAATTTTTTTTTTAATCATCGTTCTTGAATTTTTCTGCACGCAATGAAATTCCAGAGATTTGTGAGAAAACTTCTCCTTTTAAGTCAGCAGAGAGATAGCAGCAATAAGAATAAGTGAGAAGAATGCTAACTATCCTTGCGTTGTATACTGTACACGAGTGAGTTGGCACAAGTCCGTGAAGTTGTTGGTGATTGGGAGCACGATAAGAATGCATATGACTGTGTTTGTGCGGAAAGTGCGAGTGCATTGCCACTATTACTGAAAGCACTGTGGAGTTGTATGGCTGTAATCCAGAAATATGCATGGGTGTGATCATTGGTACTGGTCGTCTACACTTCACTGTGCAAAATTTGTTAGTACTAGTACAAGTGCAAGTAGAACTACAATGATCTAGACATATGTATCTAGAATTGTGGTGACCAGAGTGAGTATTAAAGTGCTATTTTTATACAAAGATCTACTAGAAATATGAAAGCTAAGAAAGACGCATGTCAAGTGTCAAGCAAGTTTCATTAATAAAATATTTAGGATTATGTTTTTGTACATGTACTTTCATTGATTTTTACCTTGAAACTTTTTTTTTTTTTGGTGGGGGGGGGGGCACCTTTTAAAAGTTATATTAGAAACAGGATCTACTCATATCTGTCATTATTTGTGAGGATAAGGATTGTGTTGTTGTTTATATCCTTCACAGGAAATGTAGTTTATACATGTATACACAGAAGATTTAATTCCTACAGGAATTTTGTGTGTGTCTTGGTTGATTTAATTATTTACTACTTGAAGATTCCATGTGGTCGCACGCCGGTGAAATGTTCTATGTCCAGACTTTGGTTGAGAAACAAATCCAGCAGGCTCTAGAGTGTAGGTGGTTGCAAAATTATTCATCAATTAGAGAGGCTAGGGATATAGCACCTAAAGAGGACAAGGTTGCCTTTACCCAAGCTCAGGAGCCGAGGGTTGTGAATCAAACTCGCTCTTCTAAGGATCATGTCAATCGAGGACAGGGAGCTTTTGGATTATTTTCGCGAGTTCATGGACCTTGTAGAAAACAATTATCATGCAGCTCAAGCTACAAATATCATTGAGGAAGAGGATGCCAGCTCAAGTTATTTGAATGGTTACTTCATTCCTCTTGAAAAGGAGTGGAATCAGTCTGAGATTCTTAACCCTGATCGATAAACCGTGGAGGATCCGTGTGATGAAGGCTGTGGAAACCCACATCAGAGCTCTGAGCCTGGTAAGTTGGGAACCACTGCAGCTGACCCCAGTGAAGTTCTCATTACTGATCAAGAAGGATATGGAGACATCTCACTACCTCACAAACAATCAACCCAAGAAACCAAGGTAGGGGAATCTCACCATGGTGATTGCAAGTATAAACATGCCCTGATAAGAAATGTAGGTGGGGAGCTTCAACTGCCTTTCAATTAAGCTCCAACAAACTTACCGCTTCATCCGTTGGTTCCAGGTGATCCCCCCCCCCCTCCATACCATCCAACTACCATGGGAGAGGTCAAAGGACACACAGAAGGGAGGTGCAAGCCTTGCAACTCTGTGAAAGTGGGTATCCACTGACGCAGAGACAAGGGATAAAGCAAGAATGGTGTGGGGTGGGAGGTGGGAGGTGACGGGGGATACATGCGATAAGTCCCACATGTCACATGATTGACTTTGGATCACCTCCAAGTGTTAATGTGAGACTCCAGAGCCAACGCAATCTTGGAGGTGGGGTTGGATTGTCATGTCCGCCCCAAGACCTTCATAGCCCAAGAGGACTCCAGAAAAGGATCCTCATAATGGGTGTGTAGATCCTGCAGTCACCAAGTCCAGTCAACTGGTATGGGCAGCTCTCAGAGAGCTGATATAATGAAAGAAAACGGCCAGTCCCGACGACTTCGTCATAACGAGAGTCCGCTGTATTGAGAGTTGCACTGGCAGACAAAATCTTTAAGAGAAAGGTTGATCCGGGGGTGATTGTGTGACTAAATTCAAGGATTCTGCAGTGATTTAGGAAATTAAGTTGGTCACTGTTGTTAATATGCTTTCATAGCCAGTCTGTTATTTACATGTACTTCAAGAAGAAAGAATAATTGTTGGACGACTGCCTGTATGTTAACTGGAATAACATGTGGGATAGTTACTACAGTGATTGTTTGGAGACATTTGGTGAAGCATTTTTGCATCATCTGTATAAGCTGTGTTTGATAATGATGAATGGATGATCAGGCACAAGATGCTTGTAATGAGAGAGTTGTGGAATGATACAAGAATGTCCAGATTCTTATGCCTACCAACTTTGTAAGAGGAAGCCAAATTTGGTCATTATAGACTACTACAAAATCGGGATTGCCATATTCATCTCATTCAAAGCGATATCTCGTAAGTTTGTTATAACAGGACTTCCCTGTTGATACTGAATCTTGCTACTGTCAAGAACATAACTGACAATATTTTCAAAGCATGATTCTGTACAGAATGGCTTTAAGCATCACCACAATGAAACACACGATGTCTTGCCATGAGGAACGATGCTCTCCAAATTTGTGGGTTTTTTTCTTCTGACAGAAAAATGGAAGACATAGTGATAAGTCATCAACTGAACAAAAACAACTGTTTAACAGATAGGACGATACAGTGACTCATAGTTGGGACCGACTTATATTGCTTTCTGTAATACGGATATGATTCTTAAAATTTTAGTTAGAAATGAGATATCATTCAGCATCATCAAATCTGAGAATGAGCAGTTAATGATTTCATGTCCCGCAAGTTTCATGACTTTTGGAAGATGACACACCAGTTGCCCTGATCGTAGTATCCTCCGACGACTTGCACCCCCTTTACAGTTTCACATAACTGCTCCATCTCTCCCTCCACAAAAACATGGTAGTATCGGTAGAAGACAGCCTCTTGTTCCTTGTTTCCAGACTTCTCATCAGTGACATCAGCCTGCTTGTTCCTCTTTCCCCCACCACGGAGATGCCAGGGGACCAAGAGGTCCTGCCTCTCAAACTTAGTCCTGTTCTTGTGAACTGCAATGGTGTTGCCCTGGCCAGGATCTGCCTTGGCCTCCAGTGACGAGCTGTCAAGAATCCCTCTCTCCTCTTCTGGAGGTTCGTAATCAACACCATCGTCTTTGGCAGTGAAAGTTTGGTCATTCTCACATGGTGTTCTATCTGTGTCACTTGTCCTTGTAACAGATGGTGTAGCCATATTTCTTGAGTGTTCTTGGAACCCAGCACCGCCAGCATTGCCACCGGTCTTTGAAGCCCTCTTCTGTGGTGATTGTTGTACATCAGTAAACCCTCTGCTTAATTGTATATTGATTAATCCATCTCCCGGTTGCCTATGATTGCTACATTTGTCCGCTGTACCCTGATGTAAAACTCCCTCTTCTGTGTTAGATTGGACTTCCCACATCCCACCGCTGCTGCCACCGGAAGTGTCATCTTTGTGTTTGCCGGGCTCTTGGTGATTTGCCTCAACAGATGATGACAAACACTTGGGTTCGCCTGCAGTTTGTGCAAGACTGTCCGCAGCTTGTGCAGCGTGCTCAGGGATACCATCACAGCCCATATCCTGCTTCCTAATCCCAGGGCTATCTTCTTGGCAAGACTGTGCTTCAACATTATCCTTTCTGAGATTCCTATCCAGCTGTGGATGCTCTGTATCTTTCAACATGTCGGGGCCACTGGGTGCTGGGGAACCCTTTCTGGATGCTATGTACTTTGATTTTTCCTCATTATGCTCCTGCTCCATGGCCCAAACAGTGACCAGTGCCTGTCCTCCTGGCCTTAAGATGCGACTGATCTCCTTCACAGCCTGGATCCTCCGAGACTTGGAAGACAAAAAACAGAGAGCACAAGAGGAATAAAATGACATTAACCTGATAACCCATCGCAGATGAGCTCTTTTTCCTGTAATACATATTTCCAATATTAGACGCCTGCCTGAATATACTTGGGACTAGTCTTCAATGGGTTAAAATCAAAGTGGGATAGAAAGTTCTAGTTAACACAAAACTTTTAACCTATTTGGAGTAATGTTTGATATTTACTTGAGACAGAGCCTTTAATGATAAGGTTAATCAAAAAGATGGATACACAAAACACACATAAGTCAACAGGTTGTCTTCCAGTTATAACTACTGCCTCATATTTGGCATGACACCTTCAAATTCTGACACATGCACGTCAAAGTGCCTTCGTGAGAGGAAAGTAAATTGCTCCAGTTATTCATGGGAGTCCTTCGGCAAATCACTGGCTGCTCATTTGATGGTCACTTATGACAGAATGAGGAGCAACAAAACCATCTATCGTCCTCTGCCACAACTTCGATACGGACAATTCCAGATACTTCGGAGTCAAGTAATCAAAGCTGACAGAGCACTTCAGCATGCTTAAAGGCATTTTCTACAGAATGTAACTTTGCATAATTGTTGCCTTCAAAATGTATACTTGAACAACCTCACAGTAAAAATACCATTAAATTACAGAAGTGAATTCAGCAGGGGTGACCTTTGGCTAGAAAATGCAAATGATCCCCAAAATAAACATGTTCTGTCCTGCAGGCATGCACCTGTGGTTGTGTTTGCATTTGAAATGTCCCAACTTCTGAGAAAAAAAAAATCACAACCCAAAAATGTACAGTGAGGTGATCATGAAATACTCAGAAAACTTTCCCTCCAAAGAGATGTCCTCTCTCATACGGTATGGTTTTATCATCATAGCTGGATAAAACAGGACTATCAAATTATTTCACAGTATGATGCCCCATAGCTATGTGTATTCTATTTCCTTCTCCCTGTGTCAGATGTGTAGTCATCAGATTTTGTCTTTCCAGGAAACAAACAACACTGATTGAAAACTAGAGGGTGTGTTGCTCACTCAAATGACTTTGCACAGACTTTACCCCCCCCCCCCCCCTTGAATGAAATGAACAACAACCCATGTTCCTTTCATTAAAAAAAAAAAAAATCATCCCATCTTCGAAAACAGAGTCGCAATGTGTTCTTTACCATGGTGGATAGATGATGAATGACAGCGATGCAAATGCAGGCATCGACAGACCGGTCCCGAACCGGGAGGCAGAGAGAGTCGCAGACGAAACCCTCCAGGCCGCGCCCCCGGCAGATGCCGATCAGCTGATTGCTGCGGTCACATCCAATCTGTGGGAGTGGATGATGATGTGGTAAAAGGTTGGGAGGGTGGAAAGGATGTGAGAAGAGAAAGAATGACAGAAAGGAAAAAATGAAGGAGAAAAAAAATCTAAGACAGAAATAGACAGAATTTGAGAATAAAAGAGAGGATGCCATGAGACAGAATGAGAGACAAGGTTAGAAGAGTTAGAGAAAGAGAATGAGATTTATAAGAGAGAAGGATATGAGATGAAGTGAGAGATGGATTAGCAGAAAGGGAGACAGAGTGAAAAAAAGAAAGGGTGGGTTGAGAAGTTGAGAAAGAGAATGAAGGCAAATAAGAGAGAAATGAGAGAGGGGGTGTGGGAAGGATGAGTAGAAAGAGAGACAAGGAGAAGAAAGGAGAGTCAGGGGTAAAGAGGGAGAGAAAATGATGACATTGCTCATGATATCAAAATCCTATGCAAAGAAATTCACATTTAATATGAAAGACTGACTACATAAACTGAATAGATCAAGCAAGAAATAAATGTCATATATAATATGATATAGCACTATATGCTGAAAATTAACAAAGAGAAAACTCAAACTGCAGTAGACAATATTATGAAGTATGCACTTTATTCATGCAAAACAAAAAAGTACAATCCTATAACATAAAACAAGCTAAACCCTACATGTCAATATACAAGCAAGACATGGAAAGTTCTTAAGGGAGCATTCCAGACGATTTTCATAATTTCACATCAAGTAGTACATAAATCAATGTATAAACTTTTGGAATTTAAGTTGGTCTTTGAGCAGAGAAACCAATAATCTGAAAATCTTAAACAAATTACACTGAACAGTGTTGATGACATGGGACTCTCACATATTTCAGAAATGTAGCCGTGTAATTCCATTACAATATTGCTTGCTTAACAAGTTCACCTGTGTAGAATCTATGCATGCCTTCTTCTTTTGTTCTGCTTCCTTGAGTCCCAACTCATGCATTCTTATGGTAAAGCTGCCACGTCATTATCCTTTTTCATTGCACTTTGTTATAAATCTTGAAAACATTATTATTCCTCATCCAAGTCACTAAAATTCTGAAACTCTGTACTCAGTATAACTTGTAGTTGTTCAAATATAAAAGTCTAAAAACCTTCTGGAGGTCCCCTTTAATTACTTGTATTCTAAAATCCATGGAAATTGTGACAGACATGAAAACTTCAATCAGAGTTGACTTTTTCAATACACTTCAAATATTTAAGAGATCTGCTCTTTGGGTCAATACTCTACACTGTCTCTGCATTGCACTAGACCTCTAAAAGGAGGATGGGGTGGGGAATTTAGTTAATATGGGATAAAAAACATTTGGATTTAGGAATATAACTGGTTTAATTAAGTTTCTAATCCTGTTGTCACTGCCAATTGGCCATCAATCATCCATCAGAATACACCCCTTAGTTTTCTCCACTAATCTAATTGGGAGTGCGTCAACCTCCCATGAACTCCTCGCTGCACTACAGTGATCTTGTACATATAATATACACCATGATGCCATGAGGAAGTGGTTGCATGAACTGTTTGGTGAACATAGCATATACAGTCCTCCAATTTCTGAATGAAAAAAAAAAGATAATTTGGCTCAAAAGTAGGAAACAAAGAGCAATTAGCATAGGAGTATGCAGTAAAATCATCGTCATCATAAAAAAGGAAATTACTTCTTTTAAACAAGAACTGGGAATGGTTTATATTCACATTCTTTCCTCCAAATTAAGAATGGTTGGGAGGTCTGCATATAATACAGGTTTGACACTACTTCATCTTCTGCCAGACTTGTCAAAGTGTTTAAAAATGCACTCAACAACCAGTCAACAAACTTCATCAATTAAAGTGAAAAAGTCACAGACTGCCATGACAAAGCCAGCTAATTTTTCATGTCAAAATCAGTCAACCAAAGACAATCAGTTAAAATGGTAATGGAACATTTGACCAACTTCATTTTGCCTTCTGTTGTTTGCATTCTCACTCTAGAAATCTAAAAAAAAAAAGGAAATCCAATAACAATTTTTTTCTCATTTGAATTTTGATTCTCAGTCTCACATTACATACAGTATACGTACAATATCAACATTTTTTTTCTTGTATGAATTTGGATTCTCAGTCTTATATACAGTATAATGATATAATCCACAATGAATTTCAAATTTTTTCTTGTTTGAATTTGGAATCTCAGTCTCACACAATCTATAGTATACAATGAATTCTAAGAATGCAAAGGAAAAGAGTGATCAATTCTGTGAAGACTAGCAAACATGAGTCATCTGATTACAGGGCTGATGCAAGAGAGGCAAAAACATCTTTGGGCTATAATCCTTCTTCCAAATTTTCATCTTGAC
This sequence comes from Diadema setosum, assembly GCF_964275005.1. NCBI lineage: Eukaryota > Metazoa > Echinodermata > Echinoidea > Diadematoida > Diadematidae > Diadema > Diadema setosum. Next base: position 21,228,124 of record NC_092695.1, read on the forward strand.
ATTCTTAACCCTTTGAGGACGAGTCCCGAGTATACTCGGGCAAGCGTCTATGGGAAATGCGTGTTGTAGCAAAATCAAACCGTCCTCAACGGGTTAAAACTGCAGGAACTATCACCTTGTAGGATTCCTTTTCGAAATTTGAAGGCATTAATGAGAACACTTGTCCACAACATGTCATCTTCAAATTCATGAAAGGATGATCACGACACTTTTTTTATTGTCCTTCTTTTGTGAAAATAAAATTTGTATGCAACTGAAAATGTTTGCACACACTGAAGGAATTCACTTGCACAAAGTGAATAATTTTGGTAACCACAGCTCATGGTGAATTTCACACAAGCAAGTCCCAAGAAAATGAACAAAAATTAAGAGCAAAAAGCAAAACAAAACAAAAAAATGAAAAATGAAAAAGAAAATCAAAGCCTCCCTACAACCACCGACATCAAGTGTCTTATTAAATTAATTTTCTGGATTTGTTGATTTTGGATACCGTGGTATTAACTCCCCCTTCCAAGGCGAGTAAAATGTCCATACCACAAAGTACACGTATACAAAGCTTAATTTCTTTGTACTTTTTAAAAACGCACACAGTTTCCAAAATAATTTATCCTTATTCAAATATCATGATTTGCACAATATTCATTTTGTTTCCACAAAGATAAATCTTAAAGGATTGCATTGAGGCTACAATACAAATAATGGAATCCACATATAAGAAAGAAGAAAAAAAAAACAACTTAAAACATTATCTGTGCATTGCTTGAAGTTTGACTGCAAAATGTCACTGGTAAAAATGACAGAAGCAAAGAAAACATCTTTGTCTTCAATTTTTTTTTACACTTTTCATCTACTTGATTTTTCATTTCCTCTTTTTTCCCCTTTCTTCTTCTTCTTCTTCATCTTCTTCCTTCTCTTCCTACAGATTTCTTTCTTTCAACCATCATGTTTGTGTCATTGCTTTTTTGCACATCTCTCTGATCCTCTTTTTTAGGAACGTCAAAGAATATTCTTCCTTGGTAGGTCATGTCAATTAGTTCTCTGCATCTGCCTATTTAAAAGGTTTTTGGATACAGGCATTGACATCCAAAGACCATTATTCAGGGCATCCACATCAAAGTTTAGCTGGAGCCATAGTCACCATTAACACTGAACTCATGGTTTCTTTTCACACATGGTCTCTGACACAGAGGTAGCTTTTCAAACTTTTATGAAGGCTGATGGTTTCTTGGGCACAGCAGTACAAAAACAGGCTTGAAAATTACAGCTACTTCTTGGTAAAAGGTATGTGCATTCTCTCCCTCTCCCCTCTCTTTTCCTTCCATTTTCTGCATTTTCTAATCTTTCTTACAATTTTCCTCATCCATCTTTTATCTCTTCTTCTTCAAGCCTAGAAAGTACAATGTCCCCAGGACCTCTTGCCTGGCAGCAATGAAATATAGAGACCACCACATACTCTGACGTGATCCTCATGAAAAGACGCTATCTTTGTAGGGGGAGGGGGTTGGGGAATTGGCTGATGCAATATACTACATACATCCGTAGGTTCCACTCTCTGATAACCCAGGTTCCATTCTCTGATAACCCGGAGTACATGTCATGAAGTCGTCACATAAAAGTCGTCACATAAATCTCAAAATGGTCAAAGCCGCTCATATGTGGCTATCGTGTATGTGAGACTTTCAAAGAGAAGTGAAATTCATTTCAAAAAGTCTCATATTAGTGTTTCTTATGAGCGAAAAGTCTCTCATAAGACTTTCATGGAACTTACCCCTGGTGTGTCTTACACTAGTGACACAGTACATGCAGTCATACATAAAAACAGTCACTTGAAGTTGGCGACAGTAAAATGAGTGATTGTATGGACTCTTGTAGCTGATTGAGTGCATGCAACAAAGGTATGTTTGTTATGATATCATTAGAGGTATGCAATGGTGCAAAAACGACAAGTTGATTAGCGGTATCAGTTTAACAGGGTTCCATGACATTTCCTTCTGTGACAACTGCTCTCATGAAATATCTGCAGGCAGCGCCAAACATGAATTCTACCCACGAATATAACCCTAACCCTAATCCTAATCTTAATCCTCACAGTAACCATAACCTGAAACCCCATCACAAGCAATTTTCGCAGAAGCAATTGTCGTGTTACTGTGTACTCGAGAGGCAATATGAATTGGTGATGTCAGCCATGCAATATCCATTTTTGCTTGAAAAAGATATTGCATAACAATTTAATAACATGCAATGGTACTTTTAGCTGCATGTCACATGATGAGAAATTGACCAAGTGGATAGCTAGAATCTTTTTAGGTGTTGCATAATAAGGTACACAATGAGTTGACTTTACTTTAAGAATCTAGGCTAGCTCGACTAGGTCCTCATTGCTTCTATTCAAGTTAATCTGGAATTAGCTAATTAATAAATTTGATGCCCGTAGGGCCCTTAGGGAGTTAAACATACAAAGTTAGAGTTTATGTTGATGCTCTCAAAGTTTTTACTGATTTCAGATTCTTCGAATGAATGTACCGCTCCTACCCACAAGAAATCTTGTGGGTAAGTCATGGATATTTGATGATACAAGGGACAACTCCACAGCGCACGATTGCTATTGCTGAGAGCTTGTGGTCTACTCCTGCTGCGACCTTTAGAGCATTCACCCCCTGTTCAGGCACAAAACACTTTACCGATATACCAAAACTAGACAATGAAATGTATAACATTTTTCATAATGTAGACAGCACTTCTGTTGAAATGCATGCATCATTCCTATTAAAATCTTGTGGGTTGGTCATGGATATTTGATGATACGAGAGACATTCCAACAGAGCATAATTGCTAATGGCCAATTTGCACACAACGACTACTGAGAGCTTGTGGTTTAAGCCTGCTGTGACCTTTAGAGCCTCGCCCCCTGTTCAGACACAAAACCCTTACCGATATACCAATACTAGACAATGAAACATATACAATTTTCATCACATAGACAGCACTTCTGTTGAAATGCACGCATCATTCCTATTAAAGTCATGTCATATCAAGCCTAGCAAGCAGCAGTTTGATGTCTCTTTTGATATTACCAGCAGCTATATTTAGTAACAGTGAACATGACGAGAAAACAAAATCAGTAGAAATTTATCTTCTTTATTGATTATACAATGCTACTAAATATGCTGTATGCAATAGCCAATTAATTTATCCAAATATTTCACATCAAGTGCTAAACTTGACAATCAAAAATTATGCCAAAATGCGCACAAGATGGTTAAATGCTATTTCTTCTTTTTTTAATGAGGTGAGACACTAACATTAATTACTCTTTTCAATCCTGAAGTATAAATGATAAGAAATTTGAGGAAAAAAAATACCCTAATAACTTCCCGGATTTATTCAACACAGTATCACTATCAAGTTCCATGTAGACTTTAAATATTTCCTCTGAATTATGGCTAAATCTGATAGAATTAAGAACCACCCCTTTCACAGCCATATCCCAACTCTGTGGACAGTTGGTTTGAAGCTTGAAACAGCAAAGCCAGTAGAATGTTAAGGTAAGCATGCAACTGTCATGCTATAGCCCTTATGCATAAATTTGCACAAATCGCAAAGAGATTTCTCCCCTATTTCTAAGACCCCCTCACATTGCACGCCGCAAACCACAGATTGCACTTCTCTCGCCACCTGTAAGGCCACGGCCCGGCTTCTGAGCCGCGTGTTTATCACAGTTCGGCGTACATAAAAGTGTGGTACAAAAAGGTGTGTGGAACAGGTGTGCAGAACAGGTGCATGAAGTAGAGCTGCTAAATGTGTGCATGCATCAAAATCAGGGAAGATTCCACTGAGCAAACCAGGAAGATGTCTGCATGTTATATCTCTTGCAAATGGCAAAAAAAAAAAAAAAATAAATGAATAAATAAATAAAAAGTAGTTCCCCAAATCAGTTAAGATGTTCAATACTCCTTTGCCAGGTCAATGAAGAGACATGTAATCTTTCAGCAAGCCTTATGGAGCATCAGGCAGACTTGGCAGCTCTGGGCCCCTGTTTTATCCAAACATATAATCGATTGTAAATTCCCTTAACACATAGGCTGCCTTAGATTTATGACAGAAATCAACTGTATAATCAATTGTAACTCTTCATAAAACAGGGCCCTGAGAATTTTAGCAAAAACAATATCAATTCACATCCACATTACTCATTATTTTCCATGCCTTTGTCCGAGACCTCAAAAAAATAAAAAAAATTCTTGTTGGATTGAACTCAACTGTATTCATTTAAAAAAAAATAAAAACAAAATAAAAACCATTGTTGTGTCAAAATGCTCCACCACTCAGTTGTAAAGGTGAGGCATTAACAATAAAATTCAAATCCCAATAGAACACTATGTCTCCTCTAACAGGTCTTTTATTCACAGATAACTGGATAAAAAAAGGAGAAAGAAAGCTGGAACATCAATAGGTGGTTTCACACATCTGGTAAAAATTAGTCACATTCAGGGGAGCAATCTGTCATATTGAATGTTGCTGGAGAGCCAGAAAGGTGTGAAACTGCTCTTTACGAATCGTGAGTAAATCAGAGATGTGGCAATCACAGCCATACCATGCACACTTACAGATTAGTGCTAGAGAGACAGCTGCTCGTGTCTATTAAGGGAATACATGGGAACATTACACGAATGTATACATCTGGGGCTACTAACCTCTGCAGATGAAAACAAAACAAAATGACAAATCAAACATACACACAAACAGCAGCAAGATATTGATGTATGCTTAAAGAAAATAGAACAAGTGTCAGGCAAAGACCATAGTTTGGTTATAACAAAAATTTTAAGTGTAGTAAATTACATTTCAGAAACCAAACCTTACTTTCATTTGAGATACATACCTTATTTCCAATACTATAGAAAAATTACTAAATATCATAAGAATGCTATTGTCAACAAACAAAAAAAAAAAACAACTGATGGTGGGGTTTTTAGGAAAAAATAAAACGGGATCTACATACTGCTGAATTCACTTTCACAAAATTGTTAACTGTAGGGACACTCCCAACGTGAGGAGATCAAATAATTAAATCGTATAAATGACAGAAGCCACTCATAACGGGTGCTATTCCGAAGGTTCGTTATTCAAATTCCCTATACCTAGAGGTTCGTTAATCCGAAAATGAAAAAGGGTTCGTCCGAATCCGAACATTTGTGGCGTTATTCCAAACGTTCGTTATTCCGGAGATTCGTTAATCTGAAAATGAAATACGTAATAACGAACCTTCGGAATAACGAATCTTTGGACTAAAGAGTCTTCGGAATAACGAGCTGTAACCGTCATAACAGGGATATTGCCATTGTAAAGTTGTTTCCATCCACAGAATTTGCTGATAATTAATTACCATTTGAACAATCATGTACAACTTCCTTACCATATTATGCGTTACTACATACTGCCACATTTCCTCTGGACACTCATCTCATTATTTAGCCATTCCATATAGACTTCAGTCCCATTCTGATAGCCAAACATAAACATCAATTAATTACTGAACAAAACTGCATGAACAAAGTTTCAATGATAAAGACAGATTTTGATATCCTCCTACCACAAGGTGCAGTCAATTCTTTTGGTGTCTGAGTACCAGTGGTACATATGTACTTACAAGTCCTATAATATAGCACAAATGGCTACAAAACAGTCCATGAAAACATTACACTGGTCACTCATTTGGGTCAATTTGAACTGTGGCGTTTGCATTAAATCAATCACAAAGAGTTAATGTAATGGTCAAGGCAGGGCTTGATTTTTTTTTCTCTAGTGACCTGTTCGGACCACTAAAATTTTTTAATGTGAAATTTTAGTTCCCTCCCCCCCCCCCCCAAAAAAAAAGATATGTAGTGGCCCGAAATAAAAGCAAAAGTAACAATCCATTTTGAATCTTAGATGCCTGATTGGGCCACCAAAAAGATAAATTTGTTGGCCTGACACCAATCTTTAGTGGCCCCTGGCCACCGCTGATGTCAAACCCTGTTTGTCTGAAAAGAAGAAGGAAAAAAAAAACACACACACATACACCCAAAATCATACAGGATCTAGAAGTTGAAACAATTTTTCCCCTCCCTGTAAACTTACAACAATCATAGTATTGGTAGGACGCACCTGAAGAGTTAAAGCAAACCTTTTGTTTTGCCTTCCCCCCCCCCCCACAAATAATCATCACCAGTCGAAATTTACACTGAACAGGTTTTTGCACAACAGTGGAATGCAGTGACAATGAAGGTGCAAGAAATTCAAAGCTGGCTAGGCTTCTCATTGTCAGTAGCAACTAAGCCCTGTAAGAGAAGCTTGGTTCACACAGGATAGTCAAATTTGAACTAAAAATGGGATCACTTCATCATCAGGTGTTAAATGGCTCTATAAGAGGGGTCACATGATCAAGACTCCCACTGGGTCAGCATGAAAGGCACTTAAAGAGCATTGAACACTCATTCAAAAGAAGAAAAAGACACATTCTCTTGGTGTGCAACAGTATGACCACTTGAGAAATCATGAAACGTGGTTTTATGTTCACGAGTCCCCTGTGACACATTGAAACGTGCGAGAGATGAAATGTGAGATGCATGACATCAGCACTGACTGTGAAATAACCCGCATGGGACTATGATTATACATCTGACTGCGTTTGAAGCATCATTTCATTTGTGGTACACATTCTCCACCATCATAGTTCAACAATTCTGTTCACACACATCCAAAATTGATGGTTTTTGACATCCAAAATTGATGGTTTTTGACAATCAATTTTTGTGATTTTTTTTTTTGAGGACTGTGAATGTATGATCTTCAGACTCTCTTTTTCTTATCATTTTCCTGACAGACAGTACAGTAATGCCACTTTAAATATCAAACTTATACGTCAAGAAATTTCGAATACAATTTGTGAGTGAGAAGTATCCTATTACTAAACTGTTACATGATCTCTATCACTCTCTTTCTCACTCTCTCACTGTTACAAAATGATTCCCAAACCTCACGCTCATAGCATCAATCATTGCGCTGCGTTATGAAGAGTCAATTTCAAGTCGACGACCCGGGAATAGATAGTGTGCTGATTTAATACCGCTGTCTCTTTCTTCACACTACCATTGACAGTAATCGCATCCCACATGATACTCCAGTGGGCCGGGCAAAAAGAAAAAGAAAGAAAGAAAGAAAGAACAACTCCAAAACGCCACAAAACTGGGACATTCAGGTTTTGGGGCCAATCTTATGTAGCCATGGGGACCCATGTGCTTTGAGTATTTCTTTTTTTTTTTCTATTTCTCACTCTCTCTAGCCATACAAAATGATCTAAAAGAGGAGTCTGGATTTATACCAGAGGAACAAGTCCTGTGTGCAATGAATGAATGATTTGGACTTGATATGCAGAGTGCCCCTTTGTCACTGACTTCATGTGAGGATCATAAGGATACTACACCCTATCGACCCCAAGTTTCTTCACTGGGAAAAACAAATAACTTTCTTCCCATTTTCTTTTTTTCCCTTTCTTTCTCTCCAACTCCCTTTTACAGGATCACCTACGTGATGCTTGTTGACTGTGACTTTGGACTTTCAAATGCAGCGGCTTCTGCTTGATCAGGAGGGTTTGGAGGAGAAACTCATCCCCAGCTTTAAGCAACGCTGCACACTGGCACTGGTCCGATGGTCCAGGACCAGTAAAAAATGGAAAAACTGAGTACCTACTGGTCTGACAGACAAGTTGGACCAGTAGGAAAAAAATGGGTTAGTGGTCATTACACCCACGCAAATTAGCTAATTAAGTGTGTGGGGGGGGGGGGGGGGGAGGGGGGTAAGCAAGAGGCTGTCCACAATATTACAGTTCTCCCTGATGTCCACTGCAATACAGGTGTAGGAGCACTACAACACCCCAGACTAAAATGGTAGTTAAATGATGATGTGGCACCACTCTTATATTTTTTGGTAAAAGCACAGATGTGTGGAAGAGCAACCCGATTCCGTCAGACAAGTCGACTGGGATGCCTGCAACTCCTTCCAATGAAAATCACTAACATTTTGCATCTGGACTCTGGACATGCTTGGACTTTTTAATAAACAAGAGACCCGCGGGTCTAGCGCTCACCTGAGTATCGCAAGTTCACCTTTCACGCAGTCACTAATCTAAATTATTCACAGCTCTACTAAAATTTGACCAGGCATTCTCAAGTAGAAGATGAAAATGTACGATGTACAATAAGGGCCTAAATTTTTTAAGATTCCTTAATTTGGGGGGATTGGGGCCCCCTGGGGCCCTCTGGGTGGGGCATGGTGCCCATTTTGATAAATTGAGATCCTGACCCCCTAGGGATGCTACCTGCCAAGTATGACGAAAATCCATCATGAGGTTTTCAGGAAGAAGATGAAAATGTACAATTCAGGTCCCCATTTGGACCTTCCCAACCCTGCCCCCAAGAGGGGCACCCCTGGATCTGCTATGAACAAACTTGAAACTACAGTCATTAATGTACTCACTCATAGTATTATCTTAGCTCTATAATTTCTGATTCTAGAAAAGATTTTTAAAGATTCCTTCATTTTGGGGGGTTTGGGCCCCCCTGGGGCCCCTGGGTGGGGCATGGTGCCCATTTTAACAAATTGAGATCCTAACCCCCTAGGGATGCTACCTGCCAAGTTTGGTGAAAATTGGTCATGGGGTTCTCAAGAAGAAGATGAAAATGTATAATTTAGGCCCCATTAGGACCCCTCCCCTGGGTCCCAAGGGGGGCACCCCTGATTCTGCCATGAACAAACTTGAAACTACAGTCATCAATGTACTAACTCATAGTATTAACTTAGCTATATCACTTCTGGTTCTAGAGAAGAAGATTTTTACAGATTCCTTAATTTTGGGGGGTTTGGGCCCCCCTGGGGGCCCCCTGGGGGCCCCCTGGGGGCCCCCTGGGTGGGGCATGGTGCCCATTTTAACAAATTGAGTTCCTAACCCCCTAGGAATGCTACCTGCCAAGTTTGATGAAAACCGGTCTTGGGGTTTTCAAGAAGAAGATGAAAATGTAAAAAGTTTATGCACGACGGACGATGCACGACGCACGACGGACGCCAGACGAAGGGTGATCGCAATAGCTCACTTGAGCCTTTGGCTCAGGTGAGCTAAAAAAGCACTGAAAAGGAAACTCCAATAGCAGAGTATGATACAAGCCCCAGCTTGGATCAAGGCAATTTCCCTCAACTCTCATATCTACTTCAGATCTACTTCATATGATAGCTAGTCATAAGGTGGAATGTGCAATTTCACAAAGCAAACAAGAAAACTGCAATGGAGCATTTGATAGCAACCATTTGGTGCAGCAGTCATTTGAAAAACTAACACTCAAACAAAGAACTAGAAGTGTCGCTTTGGCGACTGGTATGCCTCCGCCATAATGCATGATTTTTCCAATAGGTCTAGACAGTACATGTGGACAATGTGTGATTACATTTTCACAAAATTGGCAAAATATTGAAATGACAAGTTTGTCACAAATGTGTTGAATGTTCACCTTCCTTGACCTAGGTTTAATTGGATGAATAAGAGAGCATGTATCTAGGGATTTAAGGACTTTAACTCGACTTTGACCCATTCATACATTTAGGCATTGAGTAATTTTCAAGGTACAGGTGTGGAGAAAAAGTGCAATTTCTGAATTGAATAGTAAATTGTTACCATTTTCATCTGGCCCTTGACCCTAAAATTCATAAGATAATCACTTTCAGGTAGAACATGCATAATATGTACTAAGTTTCAAGATAACTTGATTCACTTCCGAGATATGGAGAAAAAAGTTAGATCAGCACTTTCACTTGATCTTTGACCTTTCGACCTTTGAGGCAAAAAAAAGAAGAAAAAAAAACTTTCAAGAGAATTTCTATTAGGTTACACATGTATGCATACACCAAGTGTAAAAAAAAATAACCCTGCTGGCATTGCATGATAGGAGGGAAATAATAAAATTTTGAAGTGTTGCACTTGACCTTTGACCCCTGACCTTTGACCCCATGAACCCTACATTCTCTAGATAATCACTTCCAGTCAGTATATGTATATACTATGTTCCATGAAGATACCTTGAACAATTTTCCAAGGTATGGAGAGAAAAAAAAGTTTTAATATTTTTACTTGACCTTTTGACCTTTGACCTCATGACCCAAACTTTCACCAGAGAATCTTAATTGGGTAATACATGTATACACTAAGTTTCAAGAAAATATCTTCAGGCATTCAATAGATATGGTGGAAATAGTGAAATTTTATGTATTTGACCCTGACCTTTTGACCTTTGACCTTAGACCTCATGACCCAAACTTTCACCAGAGAATCTTAATTGGGTAATACATGTATACACTAAGTTTCAAGAAAATATCTTCAGGCATTCAATAGATATGGTGGAAATAGTGAAATTTTATGTATTTGACCTTGACCTTTTGACCTTTGACCTTGAGCATGTGCACCCAAAAGTTGATAGGCACAACTTCACCCCCTAATACACATACATGCCAAGTTTCATTAGGATACCTCAACGGGTTTTGATAGTTACCTTGTCCACAAAATTCATTACGGACGGACGGAAGGACGGACGGACGGACGGAAGGACGGACGGACGGAAGGACGGACGGACGGAAGGACGGACGGACGGACGGACGGACGGACGGACAACCCGAAAACATAATGCCTCCGGCACCACTTCGTGGCGGAGGCATAAAAATAAAATGGCCTACAATGATTGTTCATCAACATTCAAGCAGCCACTTTTCTGAACTTGTTTCTTCTTCCCTTGGGAAATTTTAGTAGAAAGGTGTTGTTGGTTTTTTTTTTCTCTCTCTCTCTCTCTTTCCATGTGAAAGCTAAATCATTTTTTCAGCACATCGAAAGTAACATTTCTTATATTCCCAAGTTACAATAGAAGGTCAACAGTACATGGTGCACAAAAATATGGCTGGCTGATTGAACTGCTCCCATGAAAATAAGAAAATGTACAAATGCTGATTGTCCCTTCACTTACTAGAACTGCATCTGTCATGTGCAAACTCCAGTGGAAATGACAGTACCTAAAGGGCAGCATGTTTATTTCAAAAGTGGCACTCAATCAGAAGAACAGGTATTATGCATACATGTGCTGCTGTCATTCATTCAGACTAATTTACCCTGGTTGACGGTCACTGGAGACAAGATGACTCCAGCTACACCGTATTAACAGAATGGCTGACCAAGCACAGTCATTCAAATCTCATAAGCTAATGCAATGGTCCCCATTTACTCGGAAGGCTTTGGGAAACAAGCTTTTCTGCCATTTAAAGCAGGGCTCTGAGCAGCGGCTGGTTTTGACCTGTGCAAATCACTTCACACAAAATCAAGTATTTCGGCATTACACTAAACCATCTAGAACTGCATATCCAAAGAAACAAGCACTCACCTACCAAGACATACACAGAAATTTGAAAATTTTCAGGTTTTATGGAGTAATTCAATCCACAACATCTCTAACAGACCAAGCCCCCTTCATTTAGTGGAAGCATAACATTTTTGGAGGGGGCATAAAAATTATTGGTGTTTCCAGGCATTTAAATGTGTGGCTATGAATCATATATTGATTCTTCTCCATATCCCTACTTTCCCCCAGTAGGGTGATCAAGGGGATGATGCTTACCCATCGGAAAAGATGCATTACCCCATTCATCACAATGCTATTTAACCTCACCCTCGAGTGAGGAAGGAGGGATAGGGAGGGGGTGGATGGTGCTCTCAAATTCAGATGTTTACCCCAAGAGAGATTCTCATCCTACAACTTTAACTTTATACTTTGTTTTCTGATGTCTCTTTAACCCGTTGAGGACAGTTTGATTTTGCGACAACAAACATTTCCCATAAACACTTGCCCGAGTTTACTTGGGACTCATTCTCAATGGGTTAATAAGGAAAAACAAACAAAACACCTGCAAGTATTTGTAACATCACAACTTTACTTGTGAGGTAGCACATGATATTGAGCTTCAGACTGGGGCATTGACTACCACTAATCTAACACCTGTCAACCTCTCTATTTGCTGTCACTGTTTTCTCCCTAAAGGCAGAATGGCAAGCTCAGGGATCAATGGCCCTTTTGACTGTCTATGCCCTGGAAGCTGACAAATGAAGGAACGAGGCAATTGCTACAAATCGTCATCCCCAGGATTGATCTGGATTCTGATGAACGAGCGACGACTGAAAAATCGAGGAGCACCAAGGTGTCTGACCTCATAATCTTGTGATGATGGAATGCTTGTGGGTCTACAGGGGTTAAAAAGCTACTCCAGAGTCATTACACGGGGTAGGAGCAGTGGCGTCTCTGGTGGATGGGGGGGGGGGGGGGAGGGAGGAGCGCACCGGGCACGCACCCCTTTTTTTTTTTAAAATAGATAAAAAGAAAAAATGGTGTGGGCGCATGTGCCTCCGTTTGAAAAGAAAAGAAGAATAAGTTTAAAACAGAAGCAAAAAGCTAAATCTGTTTAGCTAGTGGGGGCATCAAAGCTGGCTTGAGAAAGTAAAGAAGAAGTTTACAACAGAAGCAGAAAGCTATGTCTGCCTACTTAGTGGGGGCGACAAGGCTGGCTTCAGGAAGTAAAAAAGAAGAAGTTTACAACAGAAGCAAAAAGCTATATCTGTTTACCTAGTGCGGCAACAAAGCTGGCTTGAGAAAGAAAAGAAGAAGTTTACAACAGAAGCAGATGCATTTGTAGCTATATGTGTATCTGTTTATTTATAGTTGGGGCGAGAAAGCTGGCCTCAGGATGAAAAGAAGAAGAAGTTTACAACAGAAGAAAAAAAGCTATATCTGTTTAACTAGTAGGCCACAAAGCTGACTTGAAACAGAAAAGCAGAAGAAGAAGATTACAACAGAAGCAAAATATATATATATATATATATATATGTTTACCTAGTGGGCAATAAAGCTGACTTGCAGTGTTTGAAACTATTTTTCATTTGAATAGGCCGCTAAGCTGAGTGTGAAAGGTGTGAAATTATGAAGGGTATGTTCAGCACCCCTCTACCGCATGTCAAAAAAAAAAATTACAACGGGACCCTCCGCAACGATAACTTAAAAAACAGTGAATCAATCCACATACAATTTCAGGGTATGAAACTATAACTCATTATTCACATCTACAGAAAATCCCATCTGATTTGCTTCAATGGTCAAAGAGAAATTAGGAGTTTTGTAGAGCATATCAGGAATCCCTTCCCTCAAAGTTCTGTCCATTGTGTTTACACATTAAATGCAGTTCCAGGAGCATCCAAGTGCTAAACATGGGAGAATCAGACCCATGACATGCTTTATAACAATCCACATTTCTCTGTGACCGCTTCACCAAATTGAATGGGGTTTTCTGCAAAATATATCTAGATGTTATATTTTAAGATCCTGAAATAGCATTCAGACATTTTAATCAAATTGGGAGTCATCAATGCAAAAATCAGATTGTAATTTCTTTTTGGGACATACTGTATAACCAGCTTCCTCGAAGAATGGCAACCCAGTAAAGACATGCATGTTTTCAATTCATGCATGCTACAAAAATATCTTACTGTCCTCATTTTCTTCTCGAAAGAATGTGAGTGATGTACAAACACAGAGGCAATTCTGATGACAAACTACCTTTGTGTGAGGCATTCAACTTGCATGCATCGAATCAAAAGCCGGTGTGCATCCATATTTTCCTGCTCAGAGAGTCGGGGTTTGTGCAAGTCCAAGGACACATTGCACCATGTTTTCATTCTCTGTTGGACAAGAGGCAGGAAAGTATGCCATGAAGGACACTTCTGACACATCCTCAATAAGAGATCTTGAGGAAGGGGTCAGTCAGCCAACGGACAATCCCCTCGCAGCAGCAGCGCAGCGCCAGCGGTACTCTGGATTCACAACACTCCAGGGAAGTGGTCAAGAGTACTATACAGCGCCCTCAACCTATTTGAGAGAGGGCACTGTGAGGGAAATCATTCCAGGGAGAAAGAGAAAAAATATACTGTAAAACATGATATATTCGCGGCATGAATTTTTCGCGAATTAGAGTCGACGGCCTTTTTTCGCGGCATGAAATTTTCGCGAATCACCATTGGCATTCAATGCATGCAGTGTAGACAAGAACTTTCATGTGCATTTTAATTTTGTGAATCTTTGCACTCGCAAAATTCGCGAAATTAAAATGCATGCGAACATTCCTCGTTTTACAGTAGATAGAGAGAGTGATGGGGAAGAGTGGTAGCTTTGTTTGACCAGTCATCTCACCATCATTGCATCAGCGCCCGAATCTCTGAAATGTTGTGACTTTTAAGATTCTACTACAAACACAAAAACAAAAGGTAGATTCAAAGAGTTTTTATTTTCTCCCCTCTCTTCCACAGGAGAAACAGACTATTTGAAGTCAGGACACATTTCACAAATTGCAACCATGCTAAACAATGGCATAACTCAAATAAAATATTTACTGAGATCATCAATTTTGAAACCCATCCAAAGCAACACTATACTGTCATAAATTTAGTAGGGAACATAATCTTCCCGACATAGATAGCGTAGCTCACATAAAGATCTCTGAACCTGGATTCTGAAAGGTTTCATATTCACATTCCAATTTACTTCATTGAGAAGAAGAAATTACAGTATAAATGAAGAGAAACATATTGAACACTCTTCATCAATTTCCATCACTCGACAGTCCTCCCACATGAAATTTGATGGCGAAAGATAAATTATTTTCATGGGGTTATGTGCTTGTTTGTTTAGTTAAAAGTACTAGAGCATACAGAAGAGCCACTCAAAAGACAGATGACAGTTGGAGTGCATTATGTCAAGGTCATTCTTTGTATTTACTGCCTGGAGTCCCCCCAGATAATGTCTTTAAAGGGAAAATTCATCCTCATGTTGCATCACTTTGTATAGAAATTACAAAAATCACAAAAATAAATCAATGAAAATTTTGGAGAAAAAAACAGACACACACACAAAAAAAAATGATTTTTTTTTAGAAAGTAAGAGACAAATAGGCAATTCTGTGTAATCTAGCCTTTGAGCAGTGCTCTTTTGTGTTTGTGTACACAAAATTTCACTAATTTTCATAATTCTCTAATATTTGGGCACAGAAAGAATCGTCCTGGTATTAAAGGAGGAAATGAAAAAATATATTATTACTCTAATCATATACCAAGAACAGGTGTGAAGAAAATTTTCCTAGGGAGAAAAATGAACACTAGTGAATTTTTGTGTACAAATTGAGTAGAGAGCTGCTCAACACCTAGACAACACTGAGTTGCCAATAAATGTCATACTCTCTAAACTTTTGCTATCATAACTTTTTTTTTCTTACTTGTCCCATTTTTTCCCCAAACATTTTCACTGACTTTTTTTTTCTGTTTCTATAGAATTCAGCGTAACATCAGGGTGATATATCCCATCAGAAATCCAAACAATGAATAATCTTCTGGAAATGACTGTGATGCCAAGGATATTTTCGACAATCTATCCCAAAATACAGATGCAATTTACAAAATGAGTCTCTTCTATTGTTTCAAGGCTGATGGAGAGACAAGGGGAGAGAAGAGAAAATTGTGATATGTGGTCGACCCAGATCTAGAGGCAAAAACTTGGAACATAAGATAAAAGAGAAAAAAAAACTAACAAAGGACAGTGCACTTCCTTATTTGCGCAATACGGTTCAGATGTGGGTTGCAAAGCTAGTGTTTGTCTGTACGTCATCTATGACAATGCAGAAATATCTTCCCGGAAATTCCGAGAGATAAATATGTTTAACCAATTTTACAATTCAATCACAGAGTTGAAGCAGACATCAACAGGCAAACATTTATGAACAAAATATAAAAGATGTGCAATGGAAAGAGACTATGACACGGGACAAAGTTTGAGGCTAGTGAAGGGGACTGTTACTCAGTGTTTTTATGTATAGATTATTTTTGAATTAACAATAATAATAATGATAATAATAATGATGACAATGATAATAATAATAATAATAATAATAATAATAATAGTAATAATAATAATAATAATAATAATAATAATAATAATAATAATAATAATAATAATAATAATAATAATAATAATAATAACAATGTTTGAAGAAATTATTTATTTGGAATTTGAAATGATTTAGAAATGATCTGGCATAGATATTCTTATTTTGGAATGATAAATGCCAAATAAACTCAAATAATAACAACAATAACAACACAGTTTCTGATTTCATTTGATTTTTAGCAAAACTGCTGTATTCTGCTGCCCCTCTTTTGCTTGAATTTCCTAATACCCTTGTGCTAACAGCAAAATCAAGCAACTCCTAAAGAAAAAACTACAAAAGTTCTGCTGCATTGTTGACAGCACAACACCATGCAACAATTGTACTGTATATGCCATATTTTTCATGAGGTTTTTATTTTTGCAAATTTCCAGTGTCGTGTGCTATTCGCATATTTAACAAAACATATGGAAATATTAACTCAAATCCCGACATGCATGCAACATTAATGCATGCATGTACCGGTACACAGTTCATGGAGTATGAACAAGGTTCTTGATATCTGCTGTACCCCACAATTGCAAATTGAACGACTCACGAAATTTTTGGGAAGTTGCGATTCGCAAAAAAATAGGCTCATTAAATACACTGTTTGTGGCATAAACAGATTTGGTATGTTGAAGAAGGCCAAGGGGGCGTTGCACTGCACTGAGCACGCAGCATGGAGTGTGCCAAACCTCCTTCAACCTCACTACCCGATCCCCAAACTGAAATGTGCTGCTATCAAGACAAACACTAGCCCATGGCAAAATGAGTCCACTTCAAAGTGCCGTCAGCAATGCAAACACGAGTCTTGTTCGCCAATGTGGAAATGAGATACCAAGTACTCCACGCAATAGCTGCACCTTAAAGGAAACCTCCAGATTATTTTTAAGACTTTTGCATTTGAACATCTATAAATCTGTTATACTGGATACAGTGTTTCAGAATGTATAGTGATTAGAATGAGGAATAAGAATGTTTTCAAAATTCATAACCAATCACAATGAACATTTGAGAGCATTTCAAGATTTGTGCTTTAATAAAAACAAAACAATCAATTTTCATGAAATAAAAAGTTTATTCAATCAAAAATGGGTAGATTTAAAAGCATTGTTGCAAACGTAAGGTAAAATAGTGCCCATGTTGTTTTAGTGAAAATGACAATGGAATAATTCAAACCTGAAACCATAATGTAGAGGTGATCGAGCTCTCCAACACAATACCAACAACTGAATACCATCAAAAAATTGTGATAAAGCTCTTCTGTCTGGCTGTCAGCTGAGCATATGTGCAATATATGTCTTCTTATTTAATATGCAAAGCTATACATTCAGATCGATTTGTTTGATCAAGAACTGGGCAGATTTTAAATTATACCATCAGAATAATGCCATCCACTTGAGTCTCACACATTATCATCATCCTGACCATCAACATTTCCTCTCTAAATGCACTTGTGAATAAAAGTGAAAAAAAAAAAAGAATACCAGCACTTCTTTGAACAAGTATAAACCCCACTTTTTTTTTAGGGTATGATGTGATGTGCATTACATGCAAATGTCCCTCATTTCAGAGGAGACAGGGCTGCCATGTATATGATGCTAGAGAATAGCCGCTCTTATTTCAACATCACATAACTATTTTCTATATTTTTGAATCATGCATGTTCACAGTTGGACCTTTCTTTTTAGCGGAAATGTCTACATTTGGCATGTTCTCAGTAGGGCTCTCCAACCATCATTATTTTTGTTTTTAAATCTTCTATTTTGCAGCTATGTTTTCATTCATGTCAGTAAGTGCTTTTATGTGGACTTTAGTGCTTTGGGTGGAAAAGATACAATCGACGATAATGAATAATCATAACCATTATGATCACTACCTACAGTATCTCAACATACACGTATACATACACAGTCAGTATCATTATCAGAGCTACTAAGCTGCTGTTGTATCGACTTGAGAACTTCATCACTATACATGAAGCTAAAATCTTCACTTATCCTCCATCCTAAATCCCTGTGAGTGCATCAATATCAAAATAAAAAAAGTGATGTACACACACACACACACACACACACACAACCACACACACAAATTTCACTGAAAGGAGCTGCTATTGTACACAGGTGGTAATATACCCTTTCAACCAATGCCCAGTTATATAAAGGAGGTTTGAGAAATAGAGAAACAACAGTCTCATTCCCAATAAGCGTTTTCACATTAGCCCGATGTTTCAAAATAGCGCGCTATTTTCTGACTTGGAAATTTTCCCGACAGCGAAATAGCGCGCTATTTGATAATGTGCACACAAATCAGCGCGCTAATTGTATCGCTCTGATCGAGAAAATTTCTCGACTCCAACTCGGGAAATTTCTGAAATAGCGGGATAGTAGCGCGCTATTTGATAATGTGCAAACGACTCGAGAAATTAGCACGATGAATCCATCATGCCTAGCGTGTGTGACCCGATCGATCGAGGCAAACTGCAGACAAATCATGAGGAATTTTTGAGAGGGCACACACATTACTGATGCTGTTTGCACATAATCAGCTGTCGAATTAGCTATTTTAAAATTTTTAACTATTCGAGCTACCCCTCTTCGGGCTGATGTGAATAAGAAATAAAATGGCGCTCTAATTTGCAATCGCGGAAAATATTTCGAGCTTGGATTTTTATCGGGCTGATGTGAAAACGCCTTTTGATACCATGTTTCATGCCGCCACTCAGAAATATTTGAAGTATGTGCTAAACTGGAGCTGCCTCGCAGATAGGAAGACAATTGATTCATATGTCATAGCATCATGACTCGTCACTCTCAAAGGAAGATATGTCTTTATGATGGTAATTGCTTTTCGCCGTCCCTTCTTAGAAAACAAGCTGCACATATAATAGTACAGACATGGGGTTGTGCGAATAAAAATTTTTCAAAAATTGATTAAATAAAAATCAAAATTACTTGTTTTTACATGACTTTACACTAATCTAACATATAAATGCATAAAGAACTATACTAAAAAATTATACCATATCAGTTTCATTTGTCGGAAGTGATAAAAAGTGGAAAGATGATAAAATCAGCTTTGTAGTGAGGGTACAGTTTCAATATTTTCACAACACAAAGCTCAGGTTTACATTTGTGCACATAATCTTGGACGGGATTTACTTTTGTTTCATATGCTTTATCATTAAGTGACCATTCATTCTATTTGACAAATAAACAAGCAGAATACAGATGATATAATGTTAGAGTTTGAAATGAATCTTCAGATTGCTCAAAAAGACGGCGGCATGGAACCCTGAACATCAAAGGCACAAGTGCACCTGTGGAATTCTTTTGTGCATCGATAGAAAAATGGCAGCTGTTTGAATAACTACAGCCAGTTGGAACTCCATCTCTTAAACCTCCTTGGTTATATCCACTGCACAGAGGAAAAAAACAAAATTGATACAACTCCAGGGAACACATCACAGGCAACTCGGGAATCATGATGCATCATTAGCAGCCAGCCAAAATGGTGCACAAGCAGAGCAAAATGATTATTTTCCCTTACTGCCCCACTAGGCATGACTCGCTCTCTCTGTTCCAACTGCAAAAAATGAATGCTTTACTTTACTGCCAATACTCAATTCATTTTAGTTCGAAGTGAATGTCCACCCATCTTGTGGTTACCAGGTATTTGCATCTTTGTCATTATTGCTAGAACTGGGTTGATGTTACAAAAAAGAAGAAGATATAATGTATGCATGCTGAAATTCACCTGATTTCTCAATATAGAAGCCCTCTGTTATGTCACCAAGTTCCAGCTGCTCAGCGCGCATCGCCCTAGCAGAAACTTCAGTGCACACATGCAAACCTCAAAAACTGCACAGCTTGAACTCACAAGTTCATTGACCTTACCTGCCAAAATATTGAAAATCCTTCATAAAATCCATAAAAATTCTCAGATCACTACCAAAATTTAATCATCCGTTCCTTGTGTCATTCTAAACCTTTCTTGTAAGTTTCATCTGAATCCATTCACAATTTTTTAGTTATTTTGCACATGAACAAACAAACAAACTAACAAACAAACCAATGCTGATGAAAACATAAGCCCTCCCTACCTCCTTCCTTGGCAGAGGTAGTAATGTAAAGGGGTGAACATGTCAGCAGCAGTGATGCCCATGGTGAACATTTAAGGATTCAGTAATGTGCAGGGCTTCACTACTCCAATTCTTTATACAGTATTCATCGCATAATCGGGACAGGTTGGGAGTAGCAAACACGGCCCCTTTAAGCGGGGTGCCCGATTTCGCGATGAGCACTCACCATACACTAACGGCATACGACATGTACATTATGTAGTGCACACACACACAAACACACATGCATACTGATGTACTGTACATGTACATGAATACACAACCACGCTACCCCTCAGCGCGACCCTCTAGCTGTCCCTGCATTCTCGCAATGATGTAGAGTAATCGCAACCGGGCTCTTCTTCTGTCACCTCTCTTCGAACACAAAATATGTGGATTAAAAGCTAGCACTTTCTTAAACATTCGTAGAATTCTTGGACACGTAGGGCGTTCTGTATAAATACATATCCACAAGTTACCATGGGAAATGATTACCCAGAACTGATGTGGGAACGTCAATGAAAAGTCCTTCAATCATTCAATCATCACGGCTTGATTGTTTACTTGCCGCAATCACTGCACTGTACATGTGTTGTAGCGATCTGGCTCGCCATATATACACATGTACAGAAAAGCAAAGGCGGGCAGCGAGCTGAAATGTACGTGTACTGGATGGACGGAGGTCAAGACACACCAGTCCGAAGCTTGCTTTGTAAGTTTGATGTAAACGACAACTGATAGGGAATCTTTGAAATATTGTGGTGGTATTTTGGTAGATTTTTTTGTGTAAAATATCAACAAGATCAAAGATCGCTTGAAGAAAAATTGTCCCGTTTATCAGAGGTCCCCGCCCGATTATCCAGTGAAAATAACGTGCATTGGAAATGTTTCTGGGAAGCGTATGTCATTTAAGCGAGGTTCCCGATTATCAGATGCCCGATTATGCGATGAAAACTGTATTATCAAGGACAGCACAAATGGGCTTTTTGTTGAAATTGGTTGAAATTATTTAAATCCTATCCTTGGGTTATTATTTGCAATCAATCTTCCTGCAACTTTAAAATCTTAGTTTTACCTCTTATGTGTCCTACTTTTGACACAGTTACCTGGTCTTACCAGATTGTCCACTTATTTGCCAAATTATGCAGCATCCAAACAACAAAGAAAGGCTGCCAAGGTTGACTTTGTTTGGTGTGAACAGGTTTAAACCATGAGACTCATGAGAGAATTGTTGTCTCATGTATAGCATTCACAACCAGGATGTGAAGTGGGGGGGGGGGGGAGGAAGGGGGGAGAATACATAAGCTGTCCCATCATTCACGTTCACTGCCCTTGTCAAAACCACAAAGAGTCAGAACATAGTCACTGTAAATTTTAAAAGCTCTTGTGTTTCTGATGAATGAGTTTTTGTGGAGGAGGCACAAGAAGAGGAAGAGTAGGAGAAGTAAAGTGAGTGAGTCCGGCCACATCAAGGGCTACATGTTAAAGGTACTAGCCCACATTTGCAAACCCACGAAAATCAAAACTGCATAAAACAGGTCCAATATGACTTCAAGTACAAGTTATAACAGTAACATACCTCACCTGTCGCTCTTTGTCTATACCATGCGATAAAAGAGAGAAAATCATCGTTTTAAAATCAATTTTCAAACCGGGTCAACCCGACCAAAAATCGAATTACGAGCGCGGGCTATAACTACGTACATTGTACATGTAACACGTACGTGGACCGGAGCCAGCGAGCGTTATACGCATGCATACGGATTACGGTGCATTTTCATTTATTTTTATGAAAGTAATGGACTAATTGGAACGAAATTTTGCACAGGTGTTACTGCAATCATACCCAAACTCCATGCTAACTATGAGACCAATTGCTGCAGGTTTACAAATGTGGGCTAATACCTTTAAGTGATAGGCACCTGCCTATTCCCGCGGATTCCTGCGGATTCCTGCACTAACATTGCAGAAATCGAAGTACAACAACAGAGCAGAGTGTAGCACACAATCGGAACATCACATCACATCTAATTAGTTTCCACTTTTGCTTGCTATGAAACAAGACATTTTGAAGCGTGTGAATGCCTAATTTAGGCAGGGAAATGTTTTATCGGCTAGGAAGCGGGGGGAGGGAGGGTGGGTTGAGCAAACATGTTTACAGTCAAAATTTTACAAAGATTTTTATCTTTTTTTTTTCCTGTGTATAAAATAAAACAAACATACCGAACATCGTGGAAGAGTGCTATGCTCTACCCTACGGCCAGAAACGTGAAAGCCTGGCCACAGCCCCCAAATGGCGACAGCCCGGGATAAAAAGCTTTCTTCATGGTGTGTCCTCGTAATTGCCACTCACAAGAGAAGAATACAACTCAAAGGGAAGAAGCCAGGTAAACAATGTTCCTCCTCCCCCCCTCCCTCCACCCCCCCCCCACTACCTCCCTATCCTCTGCACCTATTCCTGAATGAATCCCTTGTATCTTGCACCCCTCAATTAGCTTGTCATTTTCACAATCCCCTCCAAATCTCGAGTGGGAATAATGTTCGAGTACGGACGGGCTGACAGCCTTTAACCCTTCCTTCCCCTACTGACACGAACACTGGAGTGCTTTCTTCGCCAAAATGGTTCAGATGTCTTGAAACTAATCGTCACTGAACAGAGACTACCTATTAATCTTCCTGATCACTATTGTGACATCATGTACTGAGCCATATTGCTACAACTTTACTCTTTATGTGCCATGGTAAATGTATAAACCCCCTGTGTGCCACATTATTCTGAGACACCAACATTGTCATGCTTTGGGAAAACATTCTGTTTTTCAAATCCATGTAACTTTTATAGATTTCTGTTTAAATGTTTTATCGGCTAGGAAGCGGGGGGAGGGAGGGTGTGTTGAGCAAACATGTTTACAGTCAAAATTTTACAAAGATTTTTATCTTTCTTTTTTTCCTGTGTATAAAATAAAAAAAACATATCGCGCCCCCATATGATCAGTGCATGAAGAAGCTCTATACGTTGCAAACTGTGCGGACGTGAAAATAGCCCAGTACACGTAGTAAACAACTCAGTGAGCAATGTGGTAGAGAAAATGCCAAGCTTTGCTTTGATGTGAATTGTAAGACAAATCTGTTATTGGTTTTCTTTCAAATGACCAGGAATTACATTATTGTAAAAAGGCATAACTTTTGCACACAAAATAGTGACAGAAACTTAGAATTTATACACAAATTCATCAGGGAACACCTCATGCTAATCAATCACCATATGAAATGCAAGCTATATGTGAGAGGAACAAAATCGCGAGAAACGCATTCATTGTACTGTGGCATTTGACGACTTATCGATCAGTTTGGGCAGGTTTGTGCAGAATATGTGAAGCTGGCACGCCGTCAACTGAGTCGGGCGTGCGAACGTGGCACATAAAGAGTTAAAAGGCTTGCTTATACTTTGCAAACTAGGCCAAGTTTAAATATATTATTCTAGTGATGACAAAAAGGTTGGCAAATTAAGCAAGGATGTCTGGGAACTCAAAGGGTGAAAACACCTTTAAAAATGAGCTAGAGTAATGAAGGCCTTCGGGTCTACTGTCAATGTAACTATCAGCCCTGACAGCCCTCTCTGGAAGTCAACTTGGTTATGACCCGATACAAAAAACATTTGATTTCGATCTCCCAGAAGTGATTTAGCCTCGGGGAGGTGAGGCAGTTTACCTCTGAGTTACTGACTTTATAGAAAGTGTCGCTTGAGTGTGCAAAGGGGACGAGGACAGGAAAATTCCTGTGTTGTAATGACCTTCCCCCTCCTCCTCCTCCTCCTGTCACATGACTGCCTCAGTCACATGACTGCTGGAGTCACATGACTTCCAGAGGGCACACATTCCCCACTTGCAGTCAGCTGTCATCACACAACACAAAATATTTTCTCCATCCCCCCCCCCCCCCATACTTGTGACTATGCACTAAAAAAGTCCACAAGGGGATTGAAACTGGTCGATATTCCAACACAGCTGGTAGTACATGATCTGTGGTTGACAAGATTTGGGTATCTTCGGAGAGAGTAATGATATTTTTCATTGATTTCATTACCCTGTGCTGCACAGAGTGTTTAAAGGCATTGTTTACCAATGAGAGCAGTGATTGAAAGAATGTTTGAGTTATCGCATTTGATGCAAATGTGTAGGTCAGTTGTATCACAAAACATCCTACCATACAAAAAAATTGCAGTAAAGCCTAAAATATACGGAGATATCACCATTTTTCTTTATAAACCATAACTGTACACGGTTCAACAATTTTATTATAACTATTGTTCATATTTTGTATATCTAACAATACTTAACATTGATTTACTAATTAACATCTGTATACTGGTTGTTTCCATCTCTGACTCACATTTTAGAACTATTTTGAAGCACAAAAGCTGGAGTTTTGTTTTACCTACATATGGTAAATAATGTCTTTAGCTGGGAGTAAGCTTTTTCTTTTGGTCACTCCTTTACTTTACTATTCCATCTCATTTGGAAGGGATGAATTCTACTGATTACTTTGAAATGCTTCTGAAATCTTTCTTGGCTCAAGACCTCTCTTCTACAGAATATGCAAAGTGTAGTTTTCACCTTATTACTGTATATGCCATACCCTTTTAGTGAGTCTAATTTTTTGTGATATTTCCTGACAATTTTACAAGTGGTTAAATTCTTGCTTTGCAGAATATAGTAATGAATGGAGGAATGCACGTGTGCACATCACATTTGTGTGTCAGGATCAGAGTTGATATTTTCACATGTTGTTAAATTCGCAAATAGCATCCAACTCGCTAACTTCACCAAAAAAAAAAAAACAAAAAAAAACAGTGAAAAATATGGTGTATAGAGTAGATTTTCTAGATTTTTTTCCTCTCTTTCCTGTGATTTTACTATCACGCAGAAATGCTACAAAACTGTTAATGCACTCTACAACCTTTTCTGCGCCAATGAGTTGAATGACCACAAAGTTAAATGTTACACACAAACCTATGGACAGGGAATTAAAGTAAATAACATTTAATGTTTCTCTCAGAGTCTGACAAAATTTAATATGAATAAAGTTTGTCAACTTGTTGTTGGTGTTTTTTTTTTCTTTTTTTTGGCTGAAGCATTGTGGGGTTTTTTTTTGTGAATTTTTTTTTCATCTCTCGGTGTTCTATGTTTTCCAACCACGAGACATGTGAAAATGTAGAATGAAAACTGCGCACAAAAACCTTGTTAAGAACTGTTTGAAAAAAGTAGTCTGCAGTAATATCAACACATGAAAAAAAAAAATCACAAATAGAATATCACTCATGAGTATGTGACTGTTCTCTTTTATGTCAACGCAAAAAAAAAAAAAAAAAAAAATCATTCTGGAGTCACACAAAATTGCGAAAGTTCCATAGTCCCCTTGCTCTGAAGGCAGCTGCAAAGGGCGCCACAAACCCAATTTCATGAGGCATTTACCACACTCATTACGCCCCAGACATGCTGGCCGCCCATCTGTCATTCTTCCGACACATTTCCTCTAACATTCCTCCAGACGGCAGTCATTAGGTCGAACGGAAAGTGGGTTATACCGGCTCTTGCCTTCTTGTTGAGCACATTCCTCCTTTGCGTCAATTCATTTTTAATATCCGGTTTGCCGTTTTTAGAATGAACTCTCTTGTGTGGGTATACTAGAGGGGCCCCAGCCATGGCACTGCTTTTGCCATTCCAAAAAGTATGACCTGTTGCACATTCACCCATATTCCATGCCTATCACACTGCGAGATTTGTAGTTTTCACCACAGAGTATGAAAGTGGAATGATAGAGGTCATAAATTGTCCTATACAGTCATGTTTTTGTAAACTCCTACACTGATAATTCAGACACCTCTTCAAGATTCCCGTTGTTGATCACCTCTACATTTTATCGCTCAATTCTACATTCTCCTGTCGAACTCATCTCACAAAACTTATCAAAATCCTTACAAAGTTGCCATAAGTCTACTGACTTTAAAGGCATAATTTACCATTTGCAGATGAAACAAAAACCCAGCTGTAGTGCTCCAAAATAGTTCTAAAATGTGAGTTAGGGATAGGAGCAACCAATGTAAACATTTGAATCAGTATAATTAATGTTAAGTAGGCCTATTGTACTTATATACAAAATGTGAACAATAGTTATACACTGTAATAAAAATGCTTCCAGACTAAAGTGTCTACAGTTATGATTTATTGAGAAAAATAGTGATATCTCCTTATATTTTAGGCCTTATTGCAAATTTTTCACATGGTAGGATGTTTTGTGATACAAAAACTCACCTGATCTACACATATGCATCAAATGTGATATCTCAAACATTTTTTAAATCACTGCTCCCAATGGCAAACTGTACCTCTAAATTACCACTAACACACACAAATATATATATATATATAAAGATTAGCAGGCAATATTCTCAAAATATAAGGCAGCCAGCCTCAGTAAATAAAAAAAGAAATTGTTATTCTCAGTACAAAAGGGGAACATATTCTCAAGTGACACAGGGTTAGTTTTTCATTTCTGTTTTTTGCAAGATTCTGAGGTGTATTACCGCATGATTTCATACACAATGTTGGGAGACATTATTCTTTAACCATGCAAAATTTTGTGAAGTTTGTAAAAGGGATGAATAACCTTTACAACCTTTCAGTTTTCAGATCGTGATTGCAATCTTACACTCCTTTCTATTACCCATGGCTGTTCTGTTTCATTCTTTTCCTTTTCCTTTTTGCTCATGAATATATTTCCTGCTCATGTTATGTAAGCATTGAATCGAAATATCAAACATTCATAGCATGGTGCAAGAATCATCCCCTCAAAAAAAAAAAAAAAAAAATGTTTTTTTTTTTTTTTTTTTTTTTTTTTTTTTTTTTTTTTTTTAAAGTCAAAACATACTGTAAGAGGATCATACATAATGGAAATATATACTTGACATGTCTAGTATGATTTTGTGAAAAAAGTACAGAGTGGTATGGCATTATTTACTTCTCTTCTATGATTCATAACTGCAACAACTACAAAAAAAAGCAAACAAACAAACGACAAAAAACCCTGTCCTTTGAGTTTTAAAGTAGTAATGTCCACTGATGCAATGCTCAATAAGACACTATACAAAAGGGGGTTCCTTTTTTGTTTTCTTGAATTCACAAACTTAAAGTCAAAGAAGACTCCAATCAAATTCATGTACTCTTCTTATCTATAGACAGCTAAATGTAGCTTGCAAGGGAATCTATAGTCGTTCTTTCATATCAGATTGCCTGCCATAAGCTTGTTGTGCTCGGCACGTACCTAAAGTGTCATGTGATCATGATGAGATGACATCAGCATAGATAACTCCAGGAAATACCTGCTGATGACTTTACCATATGATCAGTGATCTCAAAAAAAAAAAAGAAGAGAGAATAAAGAAAATAAAGAAAAAAAAAAAGAAAAGAAAACCCCAAACACCTCACTTTGCTAACATTCATTGGGGAATCTATACTCCTTGATGGCCGGATGAATGTGATTTCCCATTACCCCCCCCCCCCTTTTTTTTTTCTTTCAACTATTTCAATCAGAAAGACACTGCATGTAGGGAATCTGTACACCTGAAATGTACTAATGTAACTGGCACAGGGAGGGGTGTCATTAGTCTTCATCAGAGTCGAGTACTCGATGATTAAAAAAAAGAGAGAGAAAAAAAGAAGAAGAAGCAGACCCAATCCCAAAGGCAATTTACTAGACAAACGAGAACTGACTGACACATGGACAATCCAGTTTGCTGTAGTGATCATATTAAACAAAGGGGGGGGGGGGGGTAACAGTTTTATTGCTTTTTTTCAGTCCAGCTCATTTCATTCAATGTAAAAGACACCAACCCGTTGAGGACGGACTGATTTTTGCTACAACACGCATTTCCCATAGACCCCTGCCCTAGTATACTAGGGGAATCGTCCTCAGTGGGTTAAGATACAAAGACATGTGTAACTACAAACATAAAGAACATATTCATATATATCCATGGAGATCAACAAAAAGAATTAAAAGTTTGATGACTCGTTAACCCCAGAAGTACAGTATAAAAATATAACATTAAAAAGAAAACAAAACACAAATACGACAGGAACCATTTTAAATTTGTTTGGGGAAGCAGAGTTACATGGAAAATTGAGCTCTGTGCCAGTGCATATTTGTTTGTTATTTCTATCCATTTTTTGTTTTCACTATGATACTTACCAGGATTTTTCTTTCACAAATTCAGAGGAATATATTTCTTTCTTTTCTTTTCAAAAGTTATCAGAACAAACAACAGAAAATGGCATTTTTTCTTTATAATCATCTGTGATATCCTCCGGAAGTTGTTCCAGAATTGATGATACTCGAGCTATACTTTATGGTTAACCAAAAGAATCATTCTGGATCGCGATGTAAACTGTACAGCAGGAACAAATAACAATAGCAAAGCACTCTATGAGAAAACTGCCCCCCCCCCCCAAAAAAAAAAAAAAAGAGAAAAAAAGAAAAACAGAAAGTGAACTTCTGGACCAATATTTCTCAAATGTTTGCAGAACATCTTCTGAGAGGAAAAAACCAAAATCAGCTCCCAGTGACAAAACAAAAGTGTACAAAGAAACAAATCAGGTATATTAATGATACAATTGTAGATCTACACGGAAATGTAGAACTTTCTACAGGCATGTACCGGTAGTTCATATTCTATGCAAATCTTTTACAGAAGTACCACACCAAACAGAAAACAGGAAGCGTGTACAATTTTTATGGGAAGAATAAAGACCTAAATATGTCAGAGAAATGGATTGCCCATTACTAGGGCAAAACACTAGAGAATGATTTGAGGGGAACAAAATCCACTGGAACTCACCATGCACAGGTGTCTGTTAACCCCCAAGTACTTCCCATTGCCACAGCCTGTGATAAAATAAACAGACAAGAAAAAAATCAGAGTCACCGATGGAAGGGTTAAGACAAAAAGTCTCGGTGACATCGATCACTTCACGTCTTTAATATGAAATCGAAAGCATCTCGGAGAGCCATACAACATTGAGGGCAACTTATATATAACACACCTAGGGAGGGAAATATGATGAATTTGCGTGGCTCTAAGACAGTGCAAATCAATAGTCATCAAATTACAGGATATTCGAGAAATTGTTGGAGAGTAAGCGGGTCACATTGATCCCGACATCTCTCTGGATTGGATGTCCAAAAAATGGGACTCTCGATGGTGTTGGCGGAACAATGAAATGTATCTCAACTATGCCTTGGCAAGTAGTTCATGTGGAAGAAACGTGGATACAGTACAGTGAGAGTGGAGGGAGTAGAGGGAACACACACACACACACACACACACACACATACACACAAACACACACAATAACAACAGACTATGTATTTATGTATGTGACATAGTGGAAACATTCACTAACTCTTTCAGTCTCATCTGCAGCATGTCTACATAGAATGTCAACAGTATGAAGATGACAGTCCTAAGAGAGTAAATTCAAGAGCATAAATGAAAACAAAACAAACGATTTTCATGAAATAAGAAGTTTATTCAATCAAATGTGGGCAGATTTATGAGCATTGTTTCAAATATAGGGTAGAAATAGTACCCTTGTGGTTTTAATCTTTAAAATTTTACTGAAAATGAAAATGATTTAAAAATCGACACCATAATGTAGAGGAGATTGAGCTCTGCAATATGATACCAATAACTCAATACGCCCCACCCCCTAAAAAAAAAAAAAAAAAAAAAAAAAAAAAAATTGCCATAAAGCCCTTCTGGTTCTCAGCCAATGATGTATATATGAAGGGTTTGTTTGCAAAAACCGATAAGTCCATTTTTGAAGATTTTGAAGTACGATCTCTGTCATAAAGTACAAAATAATACCTTTTAAATGATATATTGGGCACTACATATAAAGGTATATTTTTGAAGTTATGGTCAAAAGAAGCAAAAATTTTCATATTATTCTCTTTATTTTTCTTGACCTTTAATCGCAAATATCTCCATTTGGCAAATATGGACTTATCGGTTTTTGCAAACAAACTCTTCATATCTTGATAGAGAGATATAGAGAGATAGATGGACAGAGAGAGAGAGAGAGAGAGATAGATGGACAGAGGGCGATAAAGAGATAGATGGACAGAGAGAGATAGAGAGATAGATGGACAGAGAGAGATAGAGAGATAGATGGACAGAGAGAGATAGAGAGATAGATGGACAGAGGGCGATAGAGAGATAGATGGACAGAGAGAGATAGATGGACAGAGAGAGATAGAGAGATAGATGGACAGAGAGAGATAGAGAGATAGATGGACAGAGAGAGATAGAGAGATAGATGGACAGAGGGCGATAGTGAGAGAGATGCAGACAAAGAGAGATAAACAGAAAGAGAAACAGAGAGAGATAGATGGAGAGAGAGAAAGAAAAAGAGAGAGGGAGAGAAAGACTGGAAGACAGAGAGTGATACGGGCAAATACAGGAAAGGGAGGAGAGAGTCATAGGAGGCATAGAAATGAAAGTGCAGGATAATCAAGGTCAAGAGTAGATCGAAGCAAAGAGTGAAAGGGATAAAGAACGATGCTGTGTACGTGGAAATATCCTGTCCTCTGGCTATCACTGTATCCATTTCTCACAAGTTCACGTAGCCCTTTTACTTTTCTCTCTCCCTCCCTCTCTCTCTCGTCTTCTCGCAATTCAATTGACACCATTGTTCAATGTCGAATCAACCACGGTCGGTGGACAACACACGACCTCAACATTTGCGTCTGTTTGGACACGCACTATCTATCATCCCCTAAGAAAGGAGGAGGAGCATGAAAACAGCACACAGTGCGTGCAGATTCACCTCCTTCTGACTCCTTAACCAGGGATGCAGGAAATCTTGTTGCTATGGTAACAGATGCATTGACAGTGGAGTGGCACCATACAGCACGAACAGAGGAATGACAAAATCTTGTCAATATCATTGTCAAAGTTTCCTTTCATGATTTGATTTCTTTTCTTTCTTTCTTTTTTTTTTTCCTCATGAGGTTTATCTGACATATATGCCTTGCAAGGAATATTAAGAAAGCTGTGTGATTATGTACTGTATACTAGTCCACGAAATTATTGTTCAAATTATAGAGTAATCACGGATTGATTATTGGGCAACCCCTTTTTCAGATGAAGATTACTTAGCTCAGCTGAAATAGCTGTCATGATTGTATGAATTGTCAATAGACCAATTTTGCTGAAATCAGGTTTACAAGATTTATAAGATCCACAAAACAACCATGTGATTTAGATTAGATGTCCGCACAGTCAACGAAAATAATTTTGCTGTCATTGACGATTGTGAACCACTTTTGAGGTGAATAATTGATTACCAATAACATCTTCATCCACAAAAAAAAAAGAAAAAAAGATAGAACATTGTATGGGTAGATCTGTTTGAGATTTGATTCAACACCATGTCAAACGGCATTGTGGAAAATGTTTTTTTCCTTTCTCTCTCATTCCCGAAGATCATTCACTCACCAATGTCCAGGACAATAGAGCCCGGCTGGAGTCCGTCCAGGAACTCGACCACCTTGGGCCAGGGCTTGTAGCGGGTGCCGCTGAAGTGTTCGGCGATGCTGTCGTACACGGTATGCACCTGGTCCGCTTCAAGCCTGGCCGCCTCCTCCTCTGTCTTTGGATGGAGGACCTGGAGAGGGGGAGAAAGAATAAAACAATATTCAGCCAAAGACTTCTTCCTTCAAATTATTGAATTCTTGCATTGAGTTGTTTTGACTGCAACAAACTGACAAGTCTTCTACATTGAAATAAAGACACCCATTAGTTAGTGTTTCAGTAAAAGCAGTGTTAAAAGAAACAAATATGGGCATACATATTCGGTCATTAGGCTTCTGTATTCAAATACCTTTGACATATTTCAAACACAGTAATCCTTACCAGTACTGAGACATACATGTACATCAGGGTCAATTATGGTGAAATTTTCATGCAGTGCAAAAAAGAAAAAATGTTTCCTGGAGATTTGTTACTTGGGTTCAAACATTACTTATTTAAGGAAAAAATACAATGTAGACTGCAATAAAATAATCACCTTTGGTGCACTGATTGCAGGTTTTGTTGGATCCCTCTGGCTATCACATTGACTTGGGTAATCTAGGATTACACAAATCGAAAAAAATAAAACATACAAAGAACAAACACTTTCATGGAATTTTTTTTAAAACATGAAGTATTCTACGTTTATGAAACATTATTAGATTTGCATTTATTTGTTGAAGTGAAAAAAATTATCAGTAGTCCCCACTGAACTATCCTTTGAAGCAGCAAAGTGGGAAACTACTTACACAAGTATCTTATTTTATCTAGAGGTGAAATCATGATTTAAAACAAAGAGTCGTTCATTCTTGCATCTGCACGACAAACTGCCCTTCCCCGACGTGAATAAAGTCTGATTTTTCAGTGCTTGATTGCAGGTAGTCTAGTAGCCACGACAAAAATTATGTGTGCATACAAACTCAAGTTGGACTCAAACCAATGACCTCCTGACTGCTGGCCGAACCATCATATCTACTAAGCACTTCAAGGGTCAAAATAAACTGTGAGTCATTTTCTGTGAAATTCCAAAAATAGCCCTATTCTAAGGAAATTGCCAAATGCTTTGAAATAAATCAAGTTGAGGCCACTTAAAATCAAGTTAAAATAAGTCGAATGAAAGCAAATTGATGCAAATCAAAGCTTGTTTGTTGTACTCACTGCACTTGCACGGTCTGCCCCTCACGGCTCGGAATGTGAAAGAGGTACGCTGCCCTCTATGTTGCAGAGTCAGCTTGCCTGGAGACGATGAATCTGGCACGACATCAGTTTTCTTTGGGGTGATCCTAAACACGTTACCATAGAGGTAGTAAACTTTGAATAAACATTGCAAAATGCTCTTTCTTTCTTTTTAAAGGAAGGTCTGAAAATAAACAGATATCAAGTGCTTGAAAGCGATTGTTACACAATGTTTACAACAAAATACATTGTAAAACCTTTCCTACACATGTATATAAAAAAAATCTGAAATATTGCTAGCATCGCCACAAAATTTCATAAAAATTGATGGTTTGTCAGAAAATTGCTCATATTTACATATGAAGATGACATCAGTTGTTACCATACATGGCAACGTAAACAAAGAGATGAGATGAAAGGGGAATGTAGTGAAAATTTGTGTGAACGTACATGGGAGACTTGTAAGGCAAAGACATCATAAGTCTCATCTAATTTGCATACATGTTCAACTTTACAAGGTGTACATAAGCGCTTGCCACATTGCCCAGGGCAAGTGAAATTCAAAGTTGGGCAAGTGTTTTGGAAAGGTGCTTGCCCGAATTGGGCCAGGTTAAAGTTTCGAAGCCAGCCCTTTTTCACTTTTCCCCTTTTCCCCACTTCAAACCCATGAAGTCAACCATAAAAGCCCAAAGATAAGGACTGTTTAGTAATACAATACACTTTAATTTCATTTCAGCAATTTTCCAACACTTACAAAAAGAAGCCAAAATGTAATGCAAAACTAATACTCAGTGGGACCAAGTTTGTTACTCCAGTATGTTTAAGTGTGTGAATCAATGTGTAGTGTTCATTCAAATGACTGTGTTAGAAGTCCTTGACTTTCAGGTGATTTTCTGTATTTATTTATATTTTCTATATAACAAAAATATTTGGACTTTCTGTTCAGCAAGTAAAATTCAAGTTTGGGCAAGTGTTCTGCAACAATTTGAAAATCTGCTTGCCCTACTGGGAAAGTGGCAAAAAAAAGAGTAAATTTATGTAGCACTCTGCTTTTAGTAAGGAATAGTTTTTTTTTTCACTTTCACTTGACTATTTCACTAGCATTCCCCCCCCCCAAAAAAAAAAAAAAAAACTTCGGGAAAATGAACCAAACTATCTCATAATAATGAACCTACTTTAACTTTTTTGTGTGCCAAGGCATAAACCCTGAGTGCCACAATACTCTGCGACTGCAATGCACTAGCACATTTTGGAAAACATTCTCTTTTTTTTAAAGCCATGTAACATTTTATGCAGGCTCTTTGTGCTGTAAATGCAATGAGGAAAAGTGGTAGGGAACATTGCAAGCTCTGCTCTGATGTAGATTTTTGTAGATTTTATAACAAAGCTATTACTATTTTTCTTGCAAATGGACAGTACTTAAAATAATTCTGTTTGTGCATGGTTGCGCATTTGAGCAAGATACGTAAAGTTGGCAGCTGTCGACTAAGTCCAACATGAGAACATGGCATGCATAGAGTTAAGCGTAATGATGTGTCAGTTCCACAGCAAGGATACATTTGATACATTACAGCTAATAGGAATGAAGAATATTGCAAAATTGCTTTTCATTGAAAATTAGCTTCAGGACATCCGCACCGAGTGGGTGTGACGCCTGCGAGCTGATGTACCAATCAGTCGGGATCAAAACAAGATTTGCATCATCCTCGGGTTATTAGAGAATTTGCACCAATACGAAACCTTTGTGATGCATGACACACTAATAACAATGAAGCTTTAAAGACATCATGAAACATTGTGGTGGCTTTCACATTGAAAAAGGAGAAGAAAGAAGTTGTTGAGCTTTACTGACAAAGTTGTATAATGACATTCTACCTGAACAAAACATTAACCCCTTGAAGTTGAGTCAGGAGAATACTCGGGCAGGTGTCTATGGGAAATGCATGTTACAGCAAAATCAGCCCATCCTCAATGGGTTAAATAAAGAAGGAAATCATGCTATTATTGACACTATTGATATCATCAAAAAATTTATGCACAAATACCAGCAATGCATGCAAGTATGGTGTAACACATGTAAAAAAAAAAAAAAAAAAAATAGTTAATTCTAACCATAAAATCCACAGGAAAAAAATAGTACACAGATGGTTAATTCTGTAAGTTACAGACCATCACTTTTTTGTAGAAGGTCTGACCATTCAAATTTGGACTTCAATAATCTTCCCAGATTCATTATACACAATATCAGTATTAATATTGGTGACATGGTAGGACTATGCAGCTCAGAGATTTTAACCTGGAAACCTTGTCAATCAAGTCTTTGGTACTCTTGTAGAAACAGGTGATGCTCCCATCAAATATCAAACAAGAGATAAAGAGAAAGTGTATAGCACCATTTTCATTGCCTTCATAACAGTGCATCATTTTGGGTCAAGATCAGGATTGTGACCCGCAACCCGAATTTTGACATTTTTACAGCGTGAACCCAAATAGTACATTAGTTTGCAAGATTTGGGTCGTGATCCAAATTGCAAAAATTCATGCATTTGTTTGTTTTTTCTTCAAAGTTGTACAATCTAAACGGTGACTGAAAAAAAAAAAAAAAAAAAAAAAACATGTTCAAAATTTTATATCCCACAATGCATCATGCCTGTTCCTACTTCCTAGTTTTAATAGCAGATATGGTGTTCCATGATATATTGAATCGGCATATGCATAGTCTTTGTAAGTAGTCAGCATATCATATTTATGTACATGTTGCATGCAATCATTTCAGTTGCTTGTTATTTTTTAAGTTGACATTTGTCATATTTGATTCAGATTTCTCTGTGGTTATAAAATGTATAGATTTCATGGTATTTCTCTGTTCATTTTCAATGAATTATGGCCAAGACTCAACAAGGAGTACATTGGAAATAAAAAGAAATTTTGTCTCTGATTAGCATTTTGAGGGATACAGAGATATTCCAGGAGGTAGAAAGAACTCCAAAGAGAGGGAAGACAGTGTGCAATACAAGCTGTAAGATCATCTCGGCACTAGCACACGAAAGCATGCACTCCTGGGGTACAAGGTTGACCTTGATTCAAATTTTGACGCTTGCCTGGATTAGTTCTTTGCAAATGATCATGACCCATGTTTCAAAATCTTTTACAGGGAGAACGATAAAACAAAAAGACGTGACCCCTGATCGCAATGCAAATTTTGAAATTTTCTGTAGTGAGAGTATACCTTATGTGTGTGTGTGGTTTTTTTTTTCAAATTTCAATTCTGAACATGGATGTCTGGTAATAGACTATGATGCACGTCATAAGGACATAACACCCTACAGGTACAATTACAGTCGAATCCAAAGGGACCAGTCTGACTTGCCATGAATTTCGACTTTAATACACGAAAAGAAAAAAAAAAAACATTCTTATATTCGCCTGGGTGGAATTTTTTCTTTGACTTAGTGAATATTTCATTTTGTGTGAGGTTGGCTCAGGACCTGAAGGCCCTATGTGAGAAATGAGCGTTAGATCTGCGAAATATCTTATTTCAGGCAGGTTCATATAGATAATTATTGTCAATGCACTAGATATCTACTGAAATCAAGACTTTTTTTTGGCTCAAATGATAGAGCAGCAACTTCAGGTGCTTTGTCAATTAATTTCTCAATTGTAAAACAAAAGAAATACACAAAAAGTGGACTACAAATACCGGTAGTTATAAACAGTTGATATTTTGAATTAAAGGTGGACTTTGCTTTGTGAGTAAACAGCACAATTTCATGTACAGTGTAGTTTCCTCAAAATATATTCTTCATGAATCAATTTTAGCAAAGCGGTAAAACTGTCAAACAAACAAGTGTACACCAATAGACCATTACCACACCATGTCACACAGAATAGAGAGGGAATAACTATGGTGTTGGTGAGTCACAAGTACCTGCTGGTATTTATAGGCCTACACACCTACAGGATTTATGTCAGATCCTCAGAACTGAGGAAGCATCGTCATCATCATCATCATCATCACCACCATCACCATCATTGATCATCATCATCATCATCATCACCACCATCACCACCATCACCACCATCACTACCATCACCACCATCATCTTCATCATCACCATCATCATCACCATCATCACTAACATGACCATCATGATCATTATGACCATCATCACCATCATCACCATCATCATCATCATCAGTGTCATCACTACGTGATTCACAATACTGTCCACAGATGCTCACGACACTCACCCATGGGTCCACATATACCGAGCTTCACCCGTCATGACCAGTAGGCTGCGTCTGGGGAGCACCACCGGAATGTGACGTCCGTCGGGGTGGCCAAAGTCCATGACAACCTGTCATCGCAGCAGACATGAGAGATGGAGTTTTATACATTAATCCATGTGAGTCACCGACAGCAGAACACATGCGTCGGTCTAAGGAGATGTCACTCTCACATCTGATGGAACACCAATGCTCAATGATGCACAATGTGCCTTGGTAATGTTTATAAGCCCAACGAGGCATTCACTCTACAAGATCAATCACTTGGCACCCCTCAACATTTCCTCACTTAAGGATACAGTAAATTTCACACTATGATGCATGGCTGTAGACAGTAGAATTGTACCTCTGCTACATTTGAAGAAAATCCATTCAGCGGTTTCCTGAAATTGTGATGACAGGATGTTGGATGCACAGGCAGATAACCCAAAATACGTAGCATAACTTACTTCTCAGTGTTGTTGGTTCTTTCTTTTTTTTGGGGGGGGGGGTTGTTTGGTGTTCTAAATCAACTTCTTCTCAAGAGAACACCTCTGATCAGTCATACTGTCATCATTTTTTTTTCCCTCTCCATTGGTACTTTACATTTACATCAACTTCTGCTTATGAGAACAAAAACTCATTAGATAGAGATATCGAGTTTGATATCTTTTCTGCTAGATGACACATTCATATACATTTCCATTCAGATTCAGTTTGGGAATAGTGCAGGGACTCTTGTTAACTCTTTATGTGCCACGTTCGCACGTCTGACTCAGTCGATGGCGTGCCAACTTTGCATATTCCGCTCAAACGCACAAACCCGCCCAAACCGATCGAAAAATCGCCAAATGCCACAGTACAATAAAAGCGTTTCATGCGACTCAGTCCCTCTCGTCTATAGCTTACATTTTATGTGCTGATTGACTAACAAGCAGTGCTTCATACTGGATTTGCGTGCAAATTCTAAGTTTCTGTCACTGCTTTGTGTGCAAAAGTCATACATTTACAGTAATGTATCTACCGGGCATTTGAAAGAATAGATTTGTCATAGAATATACATCAATGCAAAGCTTGGCATTTTCTCAACAACTTTGCTTACTTCGTCTACAATTTAACAGAAATTTGTAAATGTTATATTGATTTGAAAAACATATTGTTTTCTCAATGTATCACTACGTTGGTGTCTCAGAATAATGTGGCACACGGGGGTTTCCACCAAGGCACATAAAGAGTTAATAAAACAATTCTTGGGACTAGTTTTATTACATCAAAGTGCTGTCATGTCAGGGTTTGAAAACCAATGATATACAAAGAAGCCAAGAACTCTGGGTCAAGGAGAATTACTTTGTCACGATGACAGTTTAATAGTGTTCTTTATCATGAGAGTCAATGGTACAATTTGACAAAGAAACCGACTCAAAATAATAGATCAGCCTGGATAGAACCGTAACCAGGACAAGATTAAAAGAACTGCTCCCGATTTCTCTCTCTGTCATCTGAACTCCTTAGAGGAAAGGTGTGTCTTCAAGATGATTCATCATACCAATTCTGCATCTGCATTTCCCCATCATTAAACTCCTGTCAGCCCACATGACTCTGGGAGTTTAATCCCCCAACCTCGGCAGACACCCAACCTTGATCCCACAGAGGGGCGACATTCATCTATGTCATCACGCTGTAAGCAAAGCAGTGCGACACAAGAATCATAGGTCTCGCCTCTCTGAAAGTTAATACCTCCTGGGAGGATGCGTAAGGAACGTGAAACTTCCACTCAGTGATAACGGCACACTTGTTTTACGTAGGGAT
Organism: Diadema setosum; assembly: GCF_964275005.1. Classification (NCBI taxonomy): domain Eukaryota; kingdom Metazoa; phylum Echinodermata; class Echinoidea; order Diadematoida; family Diadematidae; genus Diadema; species Diadema setosum. The sequence continues at coordinate 21,267,222 of NC_092695.1, forward strand.
TAACCCGTTCCTTACGGGAACCTGGTATACCAGGTTCCTGAAGAGTCGACTCATATACTGGATCCTGGTACACCAGGTTCCCAAAATGTAGACGGGAGTGTCTGCACTCATGGCCTAAATTCATGTTTAATTGTGTTTATGCCGACCAGAAAAATGATTTGGATCAAAAGACTAGAGTTTCTTCTATGAATACATGTACATGTATGTGTTATTTTTCTGCATCTAAACTGTGTGTACTTTTGCCTACTATAACTTTTCAATTTATGTAGAAGTGTGCCTGATTTTCTATCAAACTTGTATGAAGACATACATAGCAATCGAGGCTGAGTTCACTAGATTTTGACTTTCACTGACCCCTATTCTGGTGCCCTCATACTGTATATATAACTAAAGAGTTTGTGAGACCATCAGTGCACACTCCATTTGTAATCTCACATACAAATGATATTTTCCATTGTTCAATGGCACATGTAGTTGACCACGAAAAGGGGATACATGTACTGCTTGACTGCTTTCGCACGGGCCGATTACCGACCTTTTCATTCTTTGTCGACAGGAAAAATAAAATCTCGTTTGGGGGCTTTTGAGGTTGTCAAAGAATTGCGGAAGGAATGGGTTAATCACTGTTTATGCCATAATGTGATAGCAGGCCAGACGAAGAAGAAATGCAATGACGGTTGCTGCTGTTTCATCGCTTAAAGTTATTGTCCCACCATACAAGATTCTGCTGTGATCCAAATGGGCCGCTGATTGGATTTCGCTTTTTCCCAAGAGCAAAGGGAGAGTGAGACTTGTTTGGATCTGTGCGACATGTGGTGCATAGTCAAACATTCATTTGTTCTGAGCTTTCCTTTCCTCCTTAAAAATTCTCCTGAAACAGTAAAAGAGCATTGACCATTCTGTCTAGGAATACTAGTATTTTGTGACAAAAAAAACAAAAAACAAAACTTGTTATGTAACTGGTCAGTCTGGTATTTAATACACTAATAACAATTTCCCCATGGCATAAACTTTACACATTTCAATTTCATTCACAGCCACATAGATGGTCATGTTTCCATTGTTAAAAATCATGATTTAAGTCATAACCAAATTAATATTACAAATTTCTTCCACCCCCTCCTGCTTCTCAATTACTTACTCCTAGCAAATAATAAGTTCCATCAGAAAGCCATCAGCTAAATAACAGGGGATGTCCTATAAAAAGCAAACAAAAAGCAGCGATGAAAGTTTCATTAGTTGAACAATACTGTGACCTTATAAACCAAGATGTGTGCAGTGGAGAACGCGACCAGTCCACTGCAAGACAGCACTGCGGATGTAATTACAATACGTGATTAATCATGCCCCTGGGACAATAAGACATTTTAATTGGATTGAGCGCTGATAACGGCCACCTCTCCCCCTACCCCATTACACCGACACGTGCTTGTGTACCTGTTCTGCAAGACTTGAGACAGGGGCATACTCTCTACCTCATGTTTTCAGAATCAACAGTGATTACAAATGAGGCTTCAAATCTAAATACAGTAACATATCAATCAAAGGGGGTAAGAACAAAAGAAAGCAAACAAGCAAAAAAAAAAAAACCAAACCAATATGCGAACAGACACGTTGAGGGTGGGTGGGATCGGATGGAAGGAAAAAGGAAACCTGGATGAAAGGAAGAAGGCAGGGAAGATGGAAGGGGAGAACGAGGGGAGAACATGAGTCACGAGACACAGGGCAAGAAAGCAACAAGGGAAAATTCTTAAAGCCAAAATACAATTTTTTGAAAGGGCTCAAAATTAATCTTACATCACTTGGAATTTACTTCCTATACATCGAAAGTGTCTACCGAGAAACTTACCTGGCTGACGCAATTTGCCAGGATGATTAGTTGTTTTAGAGTGTTTTGAGATCAAAAGTGCAAAATAACTTTGATCGCAGTACATGGCTTTTATTCCAAAAGAGCCCTCCCTGTTAACCCCGTGTTCAGCATTGTGGGAAGGTAGAACCTAACGATGAACAATCGTGCCTTTGCAATCATATTTTCCAACAAGCTGCATGCGATTCACTCTAGCACAGAAGATCAATGTATATTGCTGTGACCCAATTTGTTGATTACCGATAATTGACTATGGAAAAATTATGTCGCAAATCATGAAGGGGTAAGCTCTGAAATTATGGACTGCTGGCGAGCCTTTTAGGCTAATATTTCACATTTTTGCTGTTTACAAACTAAAATTGTGTTATCACAGCGCTACTTCACACATTTCTTACGCATTCATGTACGTGTACATTTCAGAGCAATAATCGACAGTTCAGCTGACATACAAGAACTATGTTTTGGCTTTCAACTGGATGAAAGGAAAAGAATATGAAGTGGAAGGAGGGTTAAAACAGAAAAAAAAAAAGTTAAGGACAAGTTCAACCAAATATGTATATGGACTGAGTGAATGCAGCAATACTAGTAGAACACATCAGTAAAAGTTTGATGAAAATCTGAATACTGTAAAACATGATATATTCGCGGTATGAAATTTTCACGATTGGAGCTGACGGCCTTTTTCACAGCATGAAATTTTCGCGAATTGTCACTGACATTCAGTGCATACAGTGTAGACAAAAACTTTTGCGTGCATTTTAATTTCGCAAATCTTGGCGCTCACGGAATTCACAAAAGTAAAATGCACTCAAACATTCCTCATTTTACAGTATCTGTTCAAAAGTCATGAATTTTTAAAGCTTCAGTGCAGCCATCACTGGATGAGAAGAGTACCACAGTTTAATACATTACTGTGGGACAATGATATAAAGAAAATATAAAGAGAATTTCACAAAATTTCAATTTTTTTTTTTTTCTGAAAAGTATACATTGCCTTGACTTGTTGCTGACATATGTTGAGGGTAATATCATCCCCCTCCCCCCTGTCGGAAAGAGGCAAGTCAAGAGCTCTTTTTTTATGCCAAAAAAGTTAAGATATGTTGAATTTTCTTTATGTTTTCTTTATATTATTCTTCATATAAAAGTGGCATCACAACTGTTAGGAAACTTCTCATCCAACAATGGCTGCTCAAAAACTTTGAAAATTCATAACTTTTGAACGGACTGTCCAATTTTCTTCAAACTTTCTCCGAAGCATTCTACCAACATTGCTGCATTTACTCAATTCACACATACATTGCAGTGCACTTGTCCTTTGAAAAGAGAAGGGAAGTTGTATATCATGACAGATATGGTTCCATCTACACGAACATCAAATCTTCCCATGACTGTCAGTAGGAGGGGGGCCACCATAATTACCTGAGAGTTGAGACTGAGGGATACAATGGAGTCCTCGAAAGCTGAATGGGTGTCGACATGGGGCGGTATACCTGCAAAAGGGGGGGGGGGGGGTAATGAACAATACCAGGTAAATCAAAGTGCAGGTGACCATGCAAGTTTGACTTTCATAATCATTTAGTTATGTCTATGTTTACTCGTTTACTTCCCTGATTCATCATGGGGACAATGTGTGTGTGTGTTTTTTTTTTTTTAGGAAGGATCATGCTTCCTTCTGGTTTTGCAACAAGAAAATACACACAAGTTTCCCTAATTTTTACCTCATTTTGCCCATTTCATTCTCATTAAACTTGCTGTTACAATGACAAACTAGAAATGTCGCTATGGCGACTGGTATGCCTCCGCCATAATGCATGGTTCTCTGAATGGGCCTATAGCACAATGTCTTGACAATATGTGATGACAGTTTCACATAACTGGCAAAATATTAAAAATGACAGGTTTGTCACAAATGCATTGAATGTTCACTTTCCTTGAACTAGGTTTATTTGGATGAATGGCTATACTGTCTAATGAGAGTGCAGGTATTTAGGGATTTGTACCCAACTTTTGACCCTTTTATAAGTTTAAAGAAGAAGTGAAATTTAGCACTTTCTCTTGACCTTTGACCTTTTGGCCTTTGACTTTTTGACAAGAAACTTCCAAGAGAATCTGTATTGGGTAATACATGCATACACTAAGTTTCAAGGAAAAATTCTACAGGCATTGCATAGATGAGAGGGAAATAATGACAATTTGATGAGTTGACCTCGACCTTTGACCCCCTGACCTTTGACCCATGACCTATAAATACCCTAAATGATCACTGTCAGTCAGTACATGCATATATACTATTAAAGTTCCATGAAGATATATCTTGAAATATTTGTGAGATATGGAGAAAAAAGTTAAATTTCAACATTTTCACTTGACCTTTGACCCTTGACCTTTGACCCCGTGACCCTAAAATCCAAACAAAGTATTATCCCCCCAGGATATACCCTCATACCAAGTTTGATGTAAAACCACCACATGGTTCTTGAGATATCAACAAAAACAAAACGGGACGGACGTACGGACGGACGGACGGACGGACGACCCGAAAACATAATGCCTCCGGCCACTTCGTTGGCGGACGCATTAAAAAAAAAACAGATGTAGAATTATTGACATGATTCATAAATCAAGACAATTCACAAAAAGTGAAGGGTTCTGCTATCTCTAAAAAACAAACAAACATATAATCAAATGCTCACTTCCACCAAGACTGTTTCAAAAATTCAAGATGTGAATCAGATCTTCTTCTCCCTTGTCACATAATAGAAACTGTATCACTTCCATCTGAACTGAATGTTCACATAATATGAAGGATTCTATTACTCCAAAATATCAACCTGATACCTTGAACTTGTTTGCCTTCTTTTCTGAAATATAAGTCATAAATAGTGCCATCCTAGTATTCATTTGAAACAAGCACATCTGTTCTTTAATATCTTATTCCACCTTTGTCATCCTCCCCCTTTGTTAACTCTACAAAAAGATGCGAGGAAATTTTACCCTGGCCAGGCTGGTATTGGTTGATGGTCAGCTGATCCAGTCTGACCTTCACGTGTCCCGTTTCCATGATCCTGTCAATGACTCGACTATAGAGGGCAGGCATGCCACCTGGCAGGGGCCTCTCTGCGTCCACATTGTTAGTGGCGTAGTTGAACTCATAGCCGTGGTGCTGGACCCTCCTGTGCTTCAGGCTCTGTTTTTCTGCCAAGACAGAAAGACATGAAAAAGGTGCATTCCAAAAATTATTCAGTTTCACCTGGTACATTTTTCAATTAGATATTTTGACAGTGACATTCTTTTTTTTTTTTTTTTTTTTTTTTTTTTACTCAAAAGAAAAGTAACAAAATTGTTGGGAATTGTCTATTGGCTTTGAAACAGTAAGGCAATGTTAGCTTTAACCCGTTGAGGACAAGTCCCGGGTATACTCGGGCAGGTGTCAATGGGAAATGCGTGTTGTAGCCAAATCAGTCTATTCTCAACAGGTTAAAAATCATACAGGTTCGGCAAGAAGAAAAAAAATATGAAAACCCTACAAACTTCTAAATCCTTTTGTGGAGTGTTGAATTTTTCAAGTCATCTATGGGCAAATCTGGCTGTTGTTGTTGTTTTTTAACATAGTCATTACAATGGAACAAGATTCACGGAAACAGTTTCTGAAGGCATTTGAGAGCTCTGTGTGTTATCACTCCTTAAAAAAAGATTTTATTGGAAGATTTTATTCTTTGAGTTCAAATTGCATTATGCAACATAAACAAATAATAAAAGAATGAATAGATAAATAATTAAACAAATAGAGCTAACTGAAACATTGAATAAGGAAAGAAATTATTATACAAATAGGCAACTTGCATCTATTTAATGACATCTAACGAAATGCAACTCAACACCATTGTGGCCATACTGAAACTGGAGCAGTTCTTGACAACCAACCCTTCACCATTTCCTGCCAGAGGACTTCCCTACACCGCAACAGATGTATTGATCATCGAGCGAGCTTATCCAGAATTCAATAAAAGAGCGTCTTCATATTCACCATTCTCTTTGTCATTTTCCCATAAGATGCTGTCCAGCAGTTTCTGTTCGAGGTCCTCATCGACGAAGTCAGGTATGATTACGAGACCAGGAGGAAGACTGTTGTTGGATTCCTTGTCAGAAGGCACTGCATGTATAAGCACCATGACCAAAATATTTTTGAATACCCATTTAGAATCAACTTTATTGCTCACACTCTCCTAACAATCAATTACGGTACACAATTTGAACTTATAATCTCATTTAATGAGTTAGCACAGCATCACATCTTCACTGACCTTCATTTTTTTTCCCTGGTAAATTTCTGCATAATGTACTGTTTTGCATACATTGAAGCTTTTGTTCTTTAAGTACTACAGCAATACCTAATAACCAAACACAGTTGGACAAGTTCTTTTACCAAATGTGCATGAAGCTTGAACACATCCTTCAACATAATCAAATAATGAATGAACTATATGAAAAAGCTATCATACATGTAGCACATGATTAAGACACATCATACTCTAACAAAAAAAAAAAAAAAAAAAATGTTTCCTGATTCATTCACGTATACGTTATGTCTTCAAGGGTTTCATATTCGTAAGAGATATGGTAGAATGACCTTACCATTATCTTGGCTTAAATGGTAAAGATCACATCAGTTAATTTATGGGTGCAGTCTCTAAGACACTTTACTTGCACTTAGTCTCCGAAATTGAGTATGCTCTCTGGCAAATAAGACAGTATGGGCTAGAATAATCTGACCTCAGCCTCAAGAGTTGAATTTGACACTAAGCAGATCTGCTCTTTTCCCCCTGGTAACAATTATCCTTAATCAGAACTTTAGAATACTAAAAAGAAAAAAGATGTTTGTCGAGATATCCCTTCTAATGCTCCCCTAGAATAGAGAACACTTTTTGATTACATGTCGCATGAAATGTGTGAAAATTTCCACTGCGAAAATATCCACGTTTATAGTACATGTATGATGTCTTACCGCTCTCCACAAAAGACAGGTAGAGGACGACATTATCTGGGCCAAGACCCCTTCTCAGCTGATGGCCGTGTAGTTTCTGCATGGCGGCGATGGCGTGAGATGTGTCACCATACTTCACAAAGCAGTAGGGCTTCTCTCTCAGCATCACGACATCATCCACCGGTCCTGAGCTGCCGAAGAGGAGGAGGATCTCCTCTCTCTCAATGCCGTTACCAAGACCGCCATTGGCTACCAATATATTCTACAGACAAAAACAGAAATAATCTGTAAGATATAAATCTGATTAAATTCAGATTATGTCTACATAATCAAAAAGTTACAAAGGATACATTTAACCTGTTGAGGACAGGCTGATTTTGCTACAACATGCATTTCCCATAAACACCTGCCGGAAGGAGTATTCTCGGGACTCATCTTCAATGGGTTAAAAAAAAAATGATATGATTGCACACATCGCATAAATTGAAAATACGAAGTAATTTTCCATTATTTTCGAATCAAAGAATAGTGTCACCAAGGAATGTGGACATACTCTGCAACACATTAGTACCCCATGATTGCCCTGTTGAGATAAGCATTGCCAATGGGACAGGCATTGGTCTAAAGAGAACAACATTTATGAATAGAATCTACATGATCTCCAATCTTCGACTTTAGAAATAAACATATAAATTTAATTTGCTTCCAACTCATCACCTCACCTGCACATGGAATGTGGTAATGTACGTTTTCTTCAATCACATTATGTAGCTTGAGAGATATCACTTAGTCTAATCGTTGTTCTCCTATGATTTATAAAGGCATACTCTTGAAATAGACCCCACCACTGCGTTTCAGCACTAATACTACAGCGGCTCGCCTGTTTATACTCATGAATTCAGCCCCACCGTCCGTGTGGCGTTCATCGGTAGACTAGATCAGTTCGGGAAACCCACTCACAAGGGGGGCCCCTCCTTATAAGTAACCCGTCCCCCTTATAAGTAACCCCGTCCCCCTTATAAGTAACCCCCAGGGCACCCCTTATAAGGAGTCTCCACGCTTTTTTGCAATGCAACGCGAAAATGAAAGGACTGCGGCAATTCGCTTGATTACGTCCATAAAGCTTCACAAGTTTCCTAGTTACTCACGAAATTTGAGCAAGATCGGTTTGAGGCATCATATCTAAAATCATGGATTTAAATGCGATGTCAAACGGCCCATGCGAATGCTGAAATGCGAGCGATTACTGGCGTGAGTGTCGCCAGGCGCGGCGGCGCGGCAATGCTCGAGTGCAGACGTGGCGACCGAGTACGTACTCAGTCGCCACGTCTGCACCAAAGAGTATAGAAGCGCACGCATCGTGCGCTCTATACTCTTTGGTCTGCACTCAAGCATTGCCGCGCCGCCGCGCCTGGCGACACTCACGCCAGTAATCGCTCGCATTTCAGCATTCGCATGGGTCGTTTGACATCGCATTTAAATCCATGATTTTAGATATGATGCCTCAAACCGATTTTGCTCAAATTTCGTGAGTAACTAGGAAACTTGTGAAGCTTTATGGACGTAATCAAGCGAATTGCCGCAGTCCTTTCATTTTCGCGTTGCATTGCAAAAAAGCGTGGAGACTCCTTATAAGGGGTGCCCCGGGGGTTACTTATAAGGGGGACGGGGTTACTTATAAGGGGGACGGGTTACTTATAAGGAGGGGCCCCCCTTGTGAGTGGGTTTCCCGAACTGAGATAAGCACAGCGGTGGGGTTTTCTTCCACAGTATAATACTTGTGAATGCGGCCCCATCAAACGGCGTTTACGTGAGATTGATACAGCAGTGGGGCCAATTTCCACAGCATAGCATCTTTCGTCCTCCCTTTCTCCCGTTTTTTTTTATTCTTTGGTCTTCAACTCGGAAGGACTCTCTAATGTCCCTTGACTAATTTAACGGCCAATTTAACCATAATTTATAAAACCCTACCTAACCCTAAACCCTCTACCTAACCTTGCTTGCTAACGCACGGGTGCACGCGCACTGCAGTGGGGCCTATTTCACGATTTTGCCATTTATAAATACGATGTAGATACAGGACTAAACCATCCACGACAAATTTACTCAACTGTTCAGAAAGGGGGGATAGTTCAAACACAAGTGTAAGTATGTGGGACTGACGTAGAGGAATGAATGATTATTTCTGTAACACTCTGTGCTTACCCGTGTTGGATGCGAGGAAGTTTGTAATCCTTCATGTTTCAGCAGTGTGTGACGTGCTTTGGCCTGTTTCTTCGCCAACTTTCGCTCGGACTTTGATAACTTCTCTCGTTGCGTCCCTGACAGATTTTTCTCGAGCTCTGTGCCGACTGTATCACACGATTCCATGATTGGATTCGGCATGCACACTGCCAGTGATACGACTGTGAGGACTATTGCGCAATTTAGTATAGCGCCATCTCTTGTCCGATATGTGTCTCTCCCTTGAATTTGGCGGCTGCTGGGTTTGTGTTGTATAAATTCCTGTAAAAATAGTTACTTTACAGGGTTGTATATTTCATGTATTTATTTTTTCTTTATTACCAAAGCCACTTTTCACCCAAATAGAATGAAATTAAGAGGGAGAAAAGGGAAACACTTCCAGCAAGCAATTTCAAATACTTTGCCAGAGGAATGTATTTCCTTCTTATTAAGCATACTCCAAAACAATATTCTCTGACTTTTTCCTGCTTCTTGCTTTTTATCTTATCAAGGTAGGCCAGTTAAACTAGTCCGGGCTAGCAAGTCTGTCTCCCATGGAAGGCACAGTACTGATTAAAAAAATATTGAATGTCCTGTTTGATGTTAAGAAGTTATTATTTGCAAATAAACCTCATATTTAAAACAAATTGTTGAAATTGTATAGATAAAATAATATCAGCGACTTTAAATTCTCATCCCATACATTTCTCTCTACATCTCTCAGTGGCTGAATTATCTTGATATCCAGTAGTCTCACCTACAGCAAATAATTATTTCAAAATCATCGAAATGCCAAACGTTGCATTTCAGGGGCAAACGAAAATAATCGCGATTCTTAAATTACATGGTCTTATTTTACGTAGTGGTAGAATTATCACAGTTGTTATCATTTTCCCTCTGGCTCCGCCATTATTAGTCCTCAATTAGTACCAAGAGTCCAGTTTTTATACACTGATAAAAACGAAAACACCCCGAGTAGCACTGTTTTGTTTAAAGTGGCTTTTTTTCACGAAAATTAACATGGATTGAGAGAATGCAGAAAGATTCCGTCGGTTGACATTCCGTTGATGTTTGAGGGAAATAAGGACAATCCATACAAACTTTCGAGTTGTTGTTGTTGTTCTTTACTTTTGGTTGATTCTATTCGCTGCCCTTTCGACATAACCGCATTTTTGTATTATTATTATTTTTCTTTAGTTTGGTGCTGATTCTTTATAATAAGGTTATTGTGATATTCATTACTCATTATAGTTGTTGTCACACCGGCGGAACTTCTCGAAGATAAAGTTTTTGAAGTTTTGCCAATTTGACCGCAGATCTCATAATCATGTTTCACATGGAAAGGTTAAAAAAAACCAACAACAACAAGAAAGCAACACTTGAGTCCTTTGTCACTCACCTAAATGTTTGTTACAGAATCTTAAAATTGTAAAAAAAAAAAAAAAAACTGCTAAGTTCATAACCGATTATTAAATTGTCATATAAAATATTTTTTTGTTTCTCTCATTCGACTTTTTTTTTGGGGGGGGGATTTCTTCCTGATTTCGAGCAAATTTAACTGATTTGACCAACTTTGTCCAATCTTCCTCTAGTATATAAATGACTTTCAGACGTTCAGATTTAATGGCAAGATAACTTATACGCAGCAGAATTTCCCCCGGGAATCGGATCTTTAACTTACACCTTATATAGTCGGATGACGATTCTCAGCGATGATGACGTCAAAGTTTAGTGGAATTAGTTCTCGAAGTGCGCCATTAGATCCACGTTTATCCTCGGTACCGCTCCAGCAAAAGACTCTTCGTAGACGTCCTGACATTTTCTTTAATCTAAGACCCTTTCGTTCAAAGCTTAATGTACCAGGACCAAGACGTGTCTATAAATATAAAGTCTGCATTCATGTGATGTGCCATTTTAATACTTTCATTGACAATAACCGTAGTGTCCCTGGAATACCGATCCGAGCGTCTCGGGGCATTACTGTGAGTAATGACTGTAATCAACATTGTAACCTCATGACTCATACACGCATTACGATACGACTGGGAAAGCTTACACTATGCCGATGCACGTGATGAGGGAAAATGTCTTTGGCGCGTGATTGTTCCAAAATCATAGTCGGCAATTCACGCTTCAGTGAGAAGGCACGTACATCATGAAGTTAAATTACTAGCTCATCGTATTCGCAAATCAAGTTTTAAATTCTACTCAGAGGTACAAAGAGGAATAAAAACTTGTAAGAGTTCCATCCGGTGATTAAATAAGGTTGTACATATTTTCAAGTTAGAAAAAACAGAAACAAGCAAACAATCCAAGAGAGTCATTTCCTTAATTTTTGTGTGTGTTTTTTTTTAGAAGAGTTACATCAGACAGTTGTCTAATTTTCTGACTTTAACTATTGAATATCGAATTCAAATATTGCAAATCAACTACGATAATTCTGAACACTTGGCAACAAATCAAAATGTGTTTCGTTGTTAAAACAAGGGTCTCTTCAGACAAGTTGCTGACCCGACTTTACTTGTGGCAGTCATAACTTGTGTGCATCACCAAAATACTTTTTCACATTCCATCGCAGAGCACGATCTGGCGTGAGTGTTAAATAATGTAAGATTTATTTAGATGTTATCACAAATATAACGATTTCATAGTCGTACTCAAACTGAAAAAGTCCATGATTTGCAACAGTGAAATATTAGCGGTAAATAGAATTATCTGAAACTTGAGGAAAAGAGTAAACATTATTCAAAGTCAAGGGGCCGAATGGCTTGACGGCCGGACAACCAGAAGACACAATCTTAAGGTCGCTTGGCATAAAAATAAAAAAGTTGTTCTAGATCTGTGCACAGGCGCCATCGAGATTTCACAGCACAACGATTGTCATGAACCATCCAATAAATTGGAATTATCACTGCTTTTAGCATTAGATGTGAATCAATCTGAATCATTGTGACAGATATTTGGATATTCTTCATTTCCGACTGCTGCTCATATTGACCACTTCTATCATCATTTGATATCTAAGATAATATCAATATATTTAGATTTTCATCATCATCATCATCGTCATCGTCATCATCATCATCACCACTCTGATCTTTGTCTAGGTCCTGCAGACCATCCTAAATCTCATCCATCTTCATCATCATCATCATCATTATCATAACTAACGTCCTCATCTCTATCATCATCTGTGCCCTGAAGACCATCCTGAAACCTTGTCCATCTGATTCGTCATCATCATCATCATCATCATCATCATCATCATCATCATCATTTACACCAACCCCATGATTATCTATGTGCTGAAGACGATCTTCAACCTCATCCTTTTTCTTCAACTTCTTCTTCTTCTTCATCATTATCTTCATCATCATCTCCACCATTATCTTGTCCTGAAGACCATCCACCACCTTCTTCTTCATCACCAACATCGTTATCCCAATCATTTTCTGTGTCCTGAAAACTACCCTCAAACTCATCCTGTCTTCCTATTCAGTATCAACATCATCTCAATCATTATCTACGTATGTCCTGAAGACCATCCCCAACCTTATCCATCTCCTTTATCATCACCATCATTATCACTGACATCATAATCCCAATTATCATCTGTGCCCTGAAGACCATTTTCAACCTCATCCTGTCTTATTCATCCTCCTCCTCCTCCTCCTCCTCCTCCTCCTCCTCCTCCTCCTCCTCCTCATCATCATCATCATCATCATCATCATCACAAACATCAACATCCCCATGATTATCTATTTCCTGAAGAAGACAATCGTTATCATCTCAATTCTTCTTCATCACCATCATAATAATCCAAATCATTATCTGAGCCGTAAAGACCATCCTCAACATCATGCTGTCTTCCTCTTCATCATCACCATCAACTTCATTACCAACATCATCATTAGCTATGTCTTGAAGACCCATCAACTTTAGACATCTTATTTCTTCTTCTTCATCATCACCGTCATAATCCCCATCATTATATGTCATGAAGACCATCATCATCCTCACTGTCTTCTTTTTTTCTAATCATCATCACTACCGTAATCCATCATCCCATCATTATCACTGTCCTGAAGACAATCCTCGTCTTCATCCTTCCTCTTCATCATCATCACAATCCTCATCATCCCCATACTTAGTTTTTTTTTTCCCCCAGAAGACCATAATCAATGTCATCCATGTTCTTCTCTATCACCAACATCATCCTCATCTTTATCTAATTCTTGAATGTCATCCTCAAACTCTGTCTTTTTCATCATCATCCCAATCAATATCTCTATCCTGAAAGTCATCATTAGTCTCAACATCATCATCATCATCATCATCACCACTGCTTCCCCATTTTCACAGCCCATAGTCTTACCCCATGATCTCCATGTGAAACTCAGACTCAGACGAGACCCAATCCGTTTCAAGCTCAAGTGCTCAAAATGGTGGTCTCCTGCATTCAATTATCTCTGATATTTACTGGAAAAATACTTACTATGGATCTATCTTATTCACATATTTTGTATATGTCTACTGCACAATACTATTGCCTTAATATGTTTATCTATTTGTGTAATGTTATTTTGTTATTCTAAATCGCTGCACTTGTTATTCTTTGTCTTTGAAATTTGTATTCACGTTGCATTTGATTGAGTGCAGAAATAAGTCAAATCAAGCAACAAAATCAGTTCCTAGTTAGTCAAGAGACAATAAATAGAACAAGTCAGGAAGTCAGCAGGGTACCTGTTACAATAGCACTTTTTTTATTTTGCCATGTATATAATAATATTAATAATCATCATTTGATATATGGATATATTGCCCAGTGACAGGAAATGACCCATAAATGACATACATAATTTACAAATACAGATAGTTCTGTCAGTCTTTTGAACTACACAAAGTACACAACATTGACAGGCTTGTGCCAAAGTGAGCATATACCGTTATTAAACAAAGTAAATATTCTCGCTAAATACTCCTGACACATAAATAAATATATCACAAATAACATTCTTCTGTTACACAAAGAAAAAGAAGAAGAAAGGAAATTTCAAAGATTAAACTTGTGCATGACACATTCATGTCGGACATAAATCCAACGCAAATTCAGGGAAAACTATCGAGCAATTTCTCCCTTCATGTGTGCAGTATGAAAGGCTCTATTTGCAGAGAGCTCATTGTAACATAAGAGGTAGACAACTGAACAGAATGAAAATTAAAAAATGGAAACCAATGACGCTAAGGAGCTGCAACTACAGGAGTAGGTGCTCGATGGTTGAACCTACCAGAAGCTCTCATTCAAAAGAAAGACAAATAATAAAATACTGAAGTGTGCATAAACTCTCGCATGCATGACGGTCACATAACGGATTCAACTCTGCCCGTCTGATCCCAGTGAATGGGCCACGTTAGGAGTACGCGTTCGATGCGCTTGATAAAATAGGCGCACAAAGATGTATCAGTCCCTTATTCATCACACATTCTGTGAAATCATTCTACAATATGAATAAATATATGAAGTATGATACAGTCAAAGATATGGCAACGCTAGCCTGCAATGTCATAGAAAACAAAATAACAATAAGCGACATTCACTTGGATTTTACTAGTCTTTTAAAGATGACACGATAATAGAAGTACTGACAGAAGCATGTCAACATTAAAATATTCACAGTGACCAGTTTGTCATAAAATAATTCTCTGAATATCTGTAAATTCCACTCTACATTGGAAGGAAAAGCTATCAAATGTTTTCATAATCAACCATGTTTTTCTTCTTTTCTTTTTTTTTTTTTTGGTGGTAACAGGGCACCAAGTCACAAATGACCTTGCAAAATGAATTCACAAGGGGGAAAAATGAGCATATTGATAGAAAAAAGGGTTGTGCAAATGCAAAACTCCAAAGGATTCAATGTGAAATTCTTCAGTGATGCAGCCAGTACTGCAGTAACTGTATCGTATCATAACCTCATAATCATGGCAAATACTTGGGAACACGGTACTGGTAAAGATGTGTCCCCAAAACTGATGTGTGGCAAGAATATAATATTACATTTAACAGAGAAAGAGATAGAGATAGATAGATAGATAGATAGATAGATAGATAGATAAGATAGATAGATAGATAGTCAGATAGATAGATAGATAGATAGATAGATAGACAGACAGACAGACAGAGATAGATAGATAGAGAGAGAGAGAGAGAGAGATAGAAAGAACAGAAAGATAATATTTGCAGCAACACACTTTGTAGTTGCATGTATTTATTTTTTTTCCTGACAATGTATACATAGTACTACCCACATTTTCCTTTTTAAACCTCCATTTCGTAGTACTCCATTAAATCTTAGCTAAATACACAGAGTCGCCTCCCCCATGGCATCCAGCCTTGCCCAATGCAGCACGATCATAAATAGCATGTGAGGCAGAAGACATTTTCTGCACACAGAACAAAATTTGCATACACGACACAGCACACTAGGTCTAGGTGAGGTAGGGTAAGAGAGTAATGGTAATAATAATTAAAAAAAAAAATGAAAGAAACAAAGTCCCATCCGAAGTTCCCCAAACTTTCAATGTTGCTGAGTTTATGTGAGGTTTAAATGGAGCTCCACTAGAAATATAAAAAAGATAAAGAAAAAAAAATTGATTCCTAGCGAATCAGACTTAATGGTAAATATTCCAAAGTTTTAGCACAGTAAAAGTAACAAGAAATATTAACAAGAGAGTTTGCATTTTTGTGCTCTTGTTCTCAACATGGCAAGAATATCCAAAAATATACATATACTGCTAGACAACAATTGTTCCTTGTTATGTGCGCAGTACCATTAAAGTGAAATCATGAACCGACACTATGATTTTGATAAAATTATCCACGAACCAAAATTTGTTTGTTTAAAAGCTTATCAAAAGGTGTTCAGATCTGTGCTGCTACGTAAAAAGTGTATCCTACATGGATATAAGAATTTTTTTAGGGCTTTGTCAAAATCAAAAGTGCAAATACACCCAGTCACAAGCATCTCTAACTCTTGTCTGTCACTATCCTCATCTAAAAAACTACAATTGTGGTAAAAATGATGCAGATCACAAAAGGTTTCAAACGTGTGACCTGCATGCATACTGCTAATTACAGATGAAGAGAATGAATCGCTAATGAACCACTACACATCTCTTAAACAATGAAATTTACAAAAAAAAAAAAAAATTGTCACTTCGGATCATTATGCGATCAAACTGAGATAGGGACAGGGTGCAAGTAAAGTCAATGTTAAATGTTTCACCATGATTCCAGCTCGGTCGTACGATCATCTCTCCATAATTCAACAAAAAGATGGGTGCTTCTCACAAACCAGTGCCACTACTTGTGCAATACACTTCAGAAGCACAGGCAACAATTTATGTCTTATAGCCTAGTAGGTGGCATAGTAATTATTAACATGCAAAGACAGAAAGAGATCAAGAATGATATACATTTATACACGTAGATATATTCTCTTACTCTGGTATATTATCATTAGGCGAGTGTCTTCAATATCTGAATAATCCCCGAATAATCCCCTGTACTTTCAGAATATTATTTGTGCACCTATTATTCATCACGATGGTGCAAAACAGCTGCATTTCAAGACATGTATGTTTGCTGTGAGTGAAAAACAAAAAAGAACGGAAAAAAAAAATGAGATGAACATAAAGCTGCACCATTCTTTGTTGTTATGACCTGAGAACGTTTTTATCCTTTGCTGCAACAAAACAAAACCACACATAAAACACTGACAAGAAATCTACTACAATATACCCAGCCAGGTATCGTCTCTTCAGCGACTCTTAGCATCAAAAACGTGATCATAACTCCCCTTTCACTTTGATGAACAAGAGTTGAGGCACTAATTGAGAGAGAACTATAAAGAAAGAAATAATTCAACCGAAATGTTCATGAACAATGCCCAGGTTTTGAAGCAGTCAGCCATTTTCTGTCATTGACACATATATATTTATATGCTTGAGTTGTCCCCTCGCAAAGAAACACATTTTCTTCGAGAACCAATAAAGGCAGAAGATTTTTTTTTTTCTCCAAAATCAACTCCACGGGAAAATTTTACCTCTTTTAAGATTACCTGTCAGACAGATTCATCTACCAATAGATACAGTCATTGTTTGTAATTATAATAAATTGATATAAATATCATATTCAGTGTCAGGACATGTTTTACCTGATAATGTATCTCGAGTAAATACAATGTCAAATAATGAGTTGTATGCCAAAGGAAAAAAATTATGTTTAAATACCACGGTCAGGGCAGTAATTTTAAGAGAGAAAGATTAATGCAACTTTATATCACATGATACATAAATTCTTCTTTTCTTGAGATTTATAATGGAGACAGTTATAACATCATACATATACAGAAAGGAGAATTTCTGAAAGAATTTGTTGAACACAATTTGAAGTTCTACATACATTTGCTAGAGAGCATTGTTCGGTGCACGATTACCTTATTTAGGATGTTTTATTATGTATCACACTTTCGCCATAGAACCCACACTGAGTACATCCCAAAGAGTTCCTGATTAGCCAAGATCATACACAGAAATGTTCTGAGGCAGTTCTCAATACAGCAGTATTAATCATTCCCTATATGAACAGTGTCTCAAAGTGTGTAAATATTCTTCTTTTGATATCTACACTCGACTACAAATTGCACAATCACATTGTGTTTCCTTCTCTCTTTTTTTTTCTACATTTTTGCATCGAAACAAATATATTCATGAAATCATTTTACTTCAGCACATCTCAGAAGGTATATCTCACAATTTTGTCCCCCTCGCATGTCATCAATCTTCTTCAAATGTTTCACACTCTACAAAAGCATGAAACTGTTTGGATGGTAGATACATACTGGAACATGTAAACCATACGAACTCAAGTAAATATTCATTCTCTTGTCAATACACATTAAATAGCACTGGGGTTTATGCATCATTATGGGAAATATATAAACAAAAACTTTGACTACGCCTATGTAACATCTGAAATGATAAATATTCAACATTTGACACACTACATGTGGAAATGGTTCTGCAGGGGAAACAAATTGTGACAAGGGACTATTTTAGTGGTTTCCATGCTTTTCTTGAACATGTTTTAGTCTTTATATCATCTTTGGTATTATACATCATTTATCAAGTGTAATAATAATAACAATAATGACAGAGACATACGATGCCATTACTTATGACTGAAGAGACAAAGTTTTGAAGCAAACCAGATCAGCCATGATTCGATATCTCTCATACAACGCCACGAGCGCACAAGATTCTTCACAATAATGTCTGCAGGTCATCAAGATTGGGAGGTTTCATCCGCAGAGCCTCTATTGCAATTCAAATTCAATCTCTGCTGCACAGTGAGAACAGTGATGATAACGTCCAGTGTCTGCCCCATGGTGATCTGGAAGGAGTGCTCTCAGATCCAAAGTCTCAAAGTCCCACAAGTCCATTTATTTGTGGTGGTCCCGACAACTTCTGACATCACTTCAACAAATGATATCCAGCTGGGCTCCTTCCCTTCCCTTGGTGTCCCAGACACGTACTAGGATTTGACGGATCGCCAGAACACGTGGTCTCTTATTCACTCTCCTCACTGTGAATGGAGGGGGTCCTCTCTGCTCTTCACACTTTCGTCTCCGGTCCCGTCGCGGGTGGGGTGTACAGGTCCCGGATGTGGCCCACCGTCTGGGCCAGCATGTGGCCGTAGGCCTTGTTGTACCACTCCAGCGTTCGGCCCTTGGTGTCGACCCGGCTGATGTGGGTCAGCCGCGACTTGCCCGAGCCGCAGGGCTCGATCAGGAAGCGGGAGGCGAGCTCGGTGCCGCGCACGCTGCCGATCAGAGAGGCGTCCGGATGCTCGATGGAGGTGGAGACCAAGGCGCATGCTCCCTTATGAAGGTTTGTCCTCCATGATCTGCAAGGAGAAGAGGGGGAAATGGTAGATGGTGAAATGGTGGATTGTGAAGAAACTAAAGGACAAGTTCACCTTCATAAACATAAGGATTGAGAGAATGCAACAATATTAGTAGAACACATCAGTGAAAGTTTGAGGATAATTGGACAATCGATGCAAAAGTTATGAATTTTTAAAATTTTTGTGTTGGAACCGCTGGATGAGGAGACTACTAAGGCTCGTGATGTCATATGAGTACAACAGTATAAAGAAAATGGAAAGAAAATTCAACATATTTTCACTTTTTTTGCATAATAAAAGAGCACTTGACTTGCCTCTTTCTAAAGGCAATGGGAATAATATTACCCATAACATATGTCAGTAACGAGTCAAGGGAATGTGTACTTTTTTCAAAAGATGAAATTTTGTGAAATTCTCTTTATATTTTTCTTATATTGTTGTACGCATGTGACATCATAAACTGTAGTAGTCTTCTCATCCAGCGGTGACTGCACAAAAACTTCAAAAATGTATAACTTTTGAACGGATTGTCCGATTTTCCTCAAACTTTCAATGATGTGTTCTACTAATATTGCTACATTCTCTCAATCTTTATGTTTATGAAGGTGAACTTGTCCTTTAATTACTGGCTACTGGTATCAGGTACAAAACAAGTAGAGAACAATGATAAATATCATTTATAAAGTGCATACTACCAAAGTTTCAAAGCGGTAAGCATCTTGTAATGGAGAAGAATTAGAAAGGAGAAATTAGAGAGCTCATGAAGTACAATAGCAAGAAGGCGGTTGAAAAAAAAAGATATCGTCCGGAGGGAAACCAGATGATTAAGGTAGGATGGAGCTAGGTTGTGGACAATCTTGTAGGTGAGGAGTAGAACTTTGAGAACGAATAAAAAACCTTTGTTTGCTTGTTTTTAAGCTCAGTTGTGTTCAGGAAAATAGTTAAATTAGCAAATGTAACAAACAAAACAGATCAGTACATGCAGGACCAAGCTATTAGTATCGTTGAAATTTTGATAGAAGTTATCAGCAACACACATATGCGACATGAATATGTTAACAAGAGCAAACTCTATAACAAGGCAGCAGTGCTGAAACAGTGCAATAGGAGGTCTTTGCTTGTCTCCTACACAACATAATACCTATTATAAAAGAGAACCCACTGACCACTGATTACTGACCTTAAGACTGTGTAGTCTCTGGTGGGATGAGGGGCCATAGAGTTGACCACATACTGGAAGACCTCCGTCTGCTGGTCGATCTTCTCCACTGTCCTCCACTTCAGCAGGTCATCGTCCCAGAGATGCCTGGATGTCACAGAGGAATGAAAAGATGTAAGGAACATGTCACTGCTGAATGAACATGCTACTGTCATTATTTTACACAACCAGTCATACACTTGAGCCCATCAACAGAGACAATCTTTTTAGTACATGCATACATAAGAGTTGTCTTTTATGGAAGAGTATCCTCACACCCAGGGTAGATTATACACAGCCCGGTGAAATGAAGTTTCTCTTGTACAGATGCAATACTGCAAATGGGTTTTTTTGCAAGATTAATTTTTCGCAAGATTAATTTTTCGCATTCTCCCATGTCAGATGAACTTGGCGTGTTTCTAATTTCGTGGACAGTCACAACAAATGAGCGAGCACTTTATGCAGCTCACCACTGCCACGGTGGTCAAGGGATTCAGCAGCTACATACTACTGTAAAAGGTAACCGGTCTGCATTACAAATTACTGTGCTTTTACTTTAGTGATAGTAACAAGTTATGCAAAATGCATGAATATTTCCACTTTTACAATACATGAACAATAACTCGCTGATCAACATGGAAAAAATAATGAGATCCTACATGTCACAACTGGGTTGCTCTATCACATACTGTCTATTGGTTGGTACTTTGGACCTCAAGCACATTAGTATTTGACTCTTAAAGTTTGAAATCTGAAGTTTGAAACTCAGAAAATTCTAACACCACCACTCGGCACTGCAGATTTATAAAATGATTGAAGAAAATGACCAACTTGTTGTTCTTTAGTCCCTGAGGAACAGGTAAACACCTACAACCTGCCTGAACAATTCAAAATTCCTGAGAGTCTAGCACAAGACAGTTTAATTGACTGCGAGCATTCTCCAGTGTTGTGCAAAACTGACCTTTCCCTAAGGACGCGTTGCAAGATGACTGAGGGTGGGGCCTCAATCTCCGTGGTGCACTTCCAGAGCCTCAGGGGGTGTCCGTCGCCCACCTTCTTGTAGGATACCTCCACCTTGTCCACCGCCGGGCACGACACCCACCCCTTGAACTTCTCTCTAGACTCCTGGCGTAAACACAGGCACAGAGAAGGAAAGGGGAAATTAGTTTGGTTTTCATCACGCCAGTGACGCACTTTTTTGTCAAATGAGCAGGATGATGGTGTGGAGTGAATATCGTTGACTGGCTTTTAGTTGTACAGCCTGCACAATATCTAACGTCCACATCCAGTGGAATCATCAAAATGGATTGACAAGTACTTCAAATGTCTATAATAATTTACACAATATTCACATTATACTGTGAAATACAGTGTATTATATTATATAAAACATTGTGGTACACCATATTATGTATCAAACTGTATCTACACATAAATATACAACACAGTGATTTATTCTCCATTTTCAGAGCCAAAACAAAGCATTCAAACTCTAAACAAACTATATTCCAAATGATGTTCGTGAAGACAAGAGTTTCTCGGTTTTTCTATCTTTATCTACTTGCAAATCTACCTCTCAGCTATCTATCAATCCATTTATTTCTCTATCTATTGATCTATCTATCTGTCTACCTATCTGTCTTCCTGTCTCTATATCTATTCATCTATCCATTTATTTATCTTTCTATTTATCTATCCATTCATTTATCTATTGATCTCTTTACCTGCCTATCTATCTTTCTATCTATCTATCTATCTATTTATCAATCTTTCTATCTATTTATTTATTCATTTATTCATCAACCTATCTGAATACCTTTCTGTCTGGCTCTAAATCCATCCATCTATTTATCTGTTTATCTATCTATCTATCTATCTATCTATGTGCCTACTTATCTGCCTATCTATCTGTCTACTCATCTCATGCTCTAGTGTCTAGGAACCCCATCTCAAACACTCATCTCCTTGGGCTGCTCCCGCATCCCATTGGCTCACCTTGAGAAGTCCCCCGATGCAGCTCTCTAGGTAGCTCTTGTAGTCCCCACTCTCATCCGTCCTCTTCCTGCCCAGCTCGCCCAGTGTGACTGGCTCGCCCAGGTCCATGTAGGAGAAGTGGCACTTGGCTAGCAAGTCCTCCGGTACCTGGGAGGAGAAGGTTAAGAGGGAGGATGGCAAACAAAATTTAATCGGATTTTTTTTTTTTTTTTTGTTCAAAATCTTCAAACAGCCATAGCAAAACATTTCTGAAGCCTCTTGCATTTAACTATTAACACATTGCAGAAAGGAGTTAAATTGTTGCAACCTTGCATACTTTTTTTGCCTGACGTGGAAAAGACGAGAACCGAAAAGAATGCTAGCGAGCCTCACCATGAAGAGCTTCTTGCACTCGCGGATCATGAGCGCCAGGCACTCGTTGGCCGCCACGTTCTCGATCAGCTCCTTTTGGTCCGGCTTGCCGCTCGTCTTGCGCCTCTGCCGCGGGCTCATGGCGTTGTGCACGCTCTCCCCCGTGTTCAGCTGGAACAGCGAGGGCGCAAAGCACACGGCCAGGTTGTAGGCGGTCATCTGTGGCAGGGCAAGGGAAAATCAGAGAGAGCATTGATTGAGAGGGAATCAAATGAAGAAGTAGACCATAACATAGATCGTGGTATCTGCTGAATTTTAACTGCAAAGCACAAAAAACTAGAATTGGTTGTGAAAAAAAAAAACCCACAACAGCTCCGTAAATAGACATTTTATGTTCAAATGCACAACTTGATGTTTCAACTTTTGTGTCCAATTTTCAACCTACAACATCAAAATGAAATCTGCTAAAAGTTTTCATCCTCAAGTATCACTAGGTAGAATTGTAGATGTAGATGGTTTTGGTGTGATAAGTAGGAAGAAATCACTGAATATGAAAAAAAACCCCAAAAACCCACATTTCATCTGCCTTTTTTTTTTCATTATGTGTTTAGTTCAGACTCTGGATTCTCTGGCAAGTTCGTTCCAAAAGCTGGTGACTTCAGCGTACATCAGGCTTCAACAAGGAGACAATTTTCAGGTGAGCTGAATGATGATACATGTATCATTAAATCATTCTATGTTGGAGACAACCTCATAAAAATAAACAACCATGAGAAAACTGTTTTGTGGGTTTGAGTCTTTTTTGTTTTTTACGTCATGCTGTTGGGTTGCAGATATTTATGGGGCAGGTCAACCTGTAACAAATCACGTCAAGCCATTACTAGTCCCTGAAACTGACTCAAAATATTTTCGCCTGACTGTTGCACAGATTGTGGCTGCAGTGAAACTGCCCTGCTTGCCGGTTGGTGAGCCAGATTCCTCATAATTTATATCCAAACCTAAAACAGAACAAGGACAACTCCTGACATATCAGAGAACTCTGAGAAATACCTGTGCCCCAAGTCCAGTTATCTTTTGGATAACTCGTCCTGGGGCATCGTAAATCCTTTGCCAAGAATATCTACCACACGGGCGATATGCCATAGCACGCTGATTGAGCAGACTCTAATCTGCTGGATGGTCTAACGTCAGAAATATTTGCGTGTGGATAGAAACTGAGATTGAGACCTGCTTAGCGTGGGACTTGAGGAGGCTCGTAAAGAGATATTTGTGGTCAGTAATCTTAACCGCAACACATTTGACATATTTCCACCACGTGGCGTGATGTCATTTTTCTCCAGGTCAGAACAACCCTATCATCATAGAGTCACTTTCCACCCGTTTCCCTGTAGTTTCCATGAAATACTTACGGCTGAATCTAATCATCATTATTTTCACCTGTAAAGCTCTAGCTTTACCTTCTTTTTTTTTTTGAATGGAAATGAATCTTGAGAGAAAATATGGGAAGTTTTTTTCCCCTCAATCTAAAAGGCTGCTAATGAAAATGAGTTGCTAAATAGAAAGAAAAGACATGCAACTAAAAATATTTCCAAAAGAATAGATAAGAAGAGAAAAAATATAATCACAAATTTTTCTTTCCTTTCTGGCACTTTTCAGAATCTTTATTTGCACTCTTGGTTACATTGCATGATTAATGCACTGGATAAGGCTAGATAACTTTTTTTTCTACTTCTAAATGGCCGATTAAAAATTTCCTATTGGCTGCAAAAGCAAAGAGATACAACTCAAACCTCTCTTCACATGAAAATTTTACATACTTTCAAAGTCTTTAGTTTTACATTGTATGTAAGCTCTCTGAATCTGCACTCTGGCTTAAAATTGTATGATTCTGTCAGTTAACCAGGATGAAGTTTGATGAAGTTTTTTTCTTTATTTTAAACAAAGTGTGTGATGCAAAAACCTTGCTGATGACTAGGAAAGCAAAGACGTATAAAACTGAAACCTTCCTTCAAATGAATATGAGAGAGGAAAATACCTACATTCTCTCTTTCTTTTTCTTTTTTTTCAATTTTCTAGCAGTATTTGGTATCTGAACTCCTGAACATTTGCATGATTATGTGAGTTGTAAATTGTAGCTGCAAAGCAGTAAAAATGATAGCAGTCTAGTCCCACTCATATGTATGCGTGTATGTGCCTTTAGGAGATAGCACATAAACACCTCCATGCCATGGGAGCCCAGTAGGATTCCGAGAAACTCCTTGACTTAAAGGGTGTGTACAGTTCTGGTTGAGGTGAAGATTTAGCTTTTAACGTTTTGTGAGATATTCAAAAACCACTCTATGAGATGTCAAAGAGCATGCAATTCTAAGGGGTATCAAAAGTTTATTCGATGAAAATCGGTTTTGAAATGGCTGAGATATCCAAAAACAATGTGAAACAAAGAGATACTAATAAAGTTGGGGCATGTCGCCTTTTATTATTAGCACTTTTTTGGATATCTCAGCCATCTGAAAACCAATTTTCATCAAATAAACGTTGAATCCTTCTTAAAATTACATGCTCTTTCATATTTCATAGGAGGCTTTTCATTAGCTCACTTAGGAATGTTCAAAACATGAATCCCTACCTCAACCAGTACTGTACAGTCCCTTTAACAGATGGATCGAGCACTTCCTTGAGAAGACACCCACAGCACATATTTCGTCACGTCTCAATTTCCTTTGCGTCTCGACAGTGTCGTACTGTCTCGTGAGTACACGCACTTGGGTTCACACTATAACCTACATTCATGCCAAGATGGATAACTTCCGTGCCGAGTATTACTTCGTAGGGGACTGTTTCAGCTCTATTCTTTCTGTATATTTGCTTCCAAAAGGTGCAATAGTAACTGAAAACAGTGTGCATCGAGAACATGCTATTCAACGAGGATAAAAAAGAAATTCTCAAGAATTTCTCAGATAAAATCATTCTTTATTTGCATCATCTTAAAAAACACACAAACACACAAACAAACAAACAAACCATAAGATCTTTATGTTCATAGTAGATTCTTCTCTATCATATTCCTCACATATCAATGTGAGTCAAAACACGATGAAGGTGAAATCACACAGGCACACAGTGCTGGAGCATGCTTGTACAACCGTACATTGTACCTCTACACATTCTCTCACATAATACAGACAAACAGCTATACACACACACACACACACACACTCGTACTGATTCACATGCAGGAGAAGATTTCATCCCAGGGACATGTCTCATGACAAACACTCTCCAAAGCCACCCCAAGAGTCATGCTCCCCATAAAACTTCGCGGGAGGCCACTCCACGCGCCGACCCCGCCGCCCTCCTCGCCAGCAGAGTCTGAGGCCCCTGAATTCCCATACAAGGCTATAAGCAGCCCCCATACATCCTTCCAAAGATGCATGGAGGCCCAAAGGGTTAAGCTTGTCTGACATTTGCTATGTTTATGTTATGCTAAGCTATGCCGTTGACTTATATGCATGATTAACTACCATACCCCAAGGCATGATAGCTCCTTGACCTTTTCTGCAAGGCCAAGCTCACTATTAATACTCTCTCATAAAACGAAATCAAATTCATCTTCCACTGATGAACGTGAATCATATCTCAGGCGGGCAAAATTGAAACTGACTGGTAGTAGATCGGGCGATATAACTCATACCTGATTGGTGTCCGACTGGCCGGCGATGTCGCTGAGGAAAAGGATGAGAGACTGGAGAACTTCCCGATTCTCATCTGGCATCAGGAGGATGGCAGCCTGGATGACTGGGATGCGGAGCTCCTTGGGAACGGTTGCTGCATTGGCAAGGGGGTAAAAGGGTGGGGGGGGGGGGGAGAAGAGGGGGTTGGAAGATTGTACACATCAGTCATTGGATACATTGAAACAACATCAATTACAAGGCTGCTGTGTTTCAATCCATCGAGGACAAGCTGATATTGCAACAACACACATTTCGAGGGGATACCTGCCTGAGTATACTCAGTCTTCAATGGGTTGACTCTGAAATATAGATCAGATTCAGGGAGGTTGTAGAGAGACCCATCATAATCATGGAGAAGCTTGTGTGTTACTTGCATCTCAATAGTCAATATAAATTCTAGAATAAGGGAATTTTCAAAACAGCTTCCTGCAGAATCACAGAGACTTGGGAGGTCTACATTCACTCTTACTACCACATTCCTTCCTCCCCAGGACATAAATTGTTTTAATATCATCCATTTTCTGAATTTCAACAAAGACATATCTTTTGTTAACATCATGAAATATTATCAAGAAAAGTAACAAATTCAAAGGAAATATTCAATGAAACACACACTTCTAAAGTCAAAAACAAACAGCATTTCCATTGGCAAACACAGAAATTGAGCGAGGTTCAGACTTCTAGTACTACTTGATTTCCTCTTCTCAGTGGAAAAAATGGCTTATTCATCATTTCTGCTTCATAAATTTTACCATTAAAATGTTAGGTAATGAGTCAGACAACAGCAAGTACACTTACGCATAGATGTATATAAGGGACCACTGTCCCGTGAAATATTGTTTATTCGTTCGAATTTACAATGACCCAGATAAATCTATTTGGAAAAGATGGCTAACATTGGCAAAAGACTTTCAAGGACGAGATACACAGAATGATCAACAAAAAATAAATATACTTCATCAACAGTTGATTGAATATTATGACCTTGGTTGGTGTTAAAGTTGTTTATGAAACTGGCCACACCACACCTACACACACACACAAACACAATACACACACGTGAGCACACAATAACAACACACATAACTGCATTACAACTTGCAATACAAAAAACAATGTAATACTGCTGAAAGTGACTGTTTTGTTTTTGCAAGACTCTTTTCACAGTATACAATTTGACCTACTTTTTACTGCTTATTCTTCTGCCCCCATCCCTTCTGCTTTTGATAAGAAAAAAAGAGATACTGAGTCAAAGCGACAAACAGTGCCCTGCCGCTCCTGCGATAAAAAATGACCCGACATTCCTGTCAAATTTGAAGCAAATGATGTAATTTCCAGCCAATCATCGTGGGGGGAAGACTTCAAGCTGGCCCTCTGACTTGCAAGTCTGGCGAAGGATGGGCTGGGGGGAACATGCCGCAGATAATGTCATTTTCGAAAGTATGCCGAGCGGTCAGGTGACAGGCACGTGTGCCTTCCAAGACATACACAGGTCATCACTTATTGCCCTGGTCTTCGCATCATGCAAAACCTGTTATTCCCCTCCCCAGTTCCTGTCCCCCCCCCCCCCTTTAACCTCTAACCCCACCCTCATCTTTACCTGACATTCATTCTCCTGCTCTTTATTTCATCTCACATCTTTTCCTAAACAGAATATATTTGTATGCAAATTTATTAACCTGCTGATATATACATCCCCCTTCCCTTAATCAAAACATGGCTTCCAGGCTAAAGATTGCTTGTAGAAACAAGCTAAAACATGATGGCTCGCTTCGCAACATTTTTGTCATTCAAAAACATGACTAAATTTTTTCAGTCTACCATGCTTGAATGATTGATCCCCCCCCCAAACAAACCACCCTAAGGAGACACTTGTCACAAAGTCGAGGTGTCTGTCCGCACGTCCGTCTGTCTGTCTGTTGTCTCGATCCTCCACTCTCCACTGGGTTTCACACCACACCCGTGGCGCAAAATCGAGCGATTACGATACCGAGCGCATCAGGGAGTTGGCCATTTCCTGATTCGATTAGGAAAGGAATCGCAACTAGCCGCTTACACCAAGAAGGGCACCTCACTTGAAGCCTCTCTCCCATCTCTCCCCCCCCCCCATCTCTCCCAATCTCCATCTGTGTGACATCAATTGGTCCATCATGCCATTATATCGCCTCTCATTTCCTCCCTGGCTTCCTCATTGCTTTCACAGTGACAGGCGAGCAGCTCACCCCCCCCCCCCAACACTATACTCTTCTCCCGCAGTGCTCCTCCCGCATTATACAAACAGGCAAGGAAGATGGAGCTCCTACTGACTTCACACACACACACACACACACACACACAAAAGTTGCCATATAAAACAATGCCTGTTTCTATGGCGGCAGCTAGAGTGACAACCAATCAGCTACAAGTCTTTTAGTTGTTACTATGGCATCTCCAATTCTTGTCATAAACATTTTGCAAGTTTACCTTTAAAATAGTCAAGGCGATCTTCTCGAATAAAAAATAAATGTTACTAAATATAGTGTTAATCCACACTTCATCATAAAATAAACAGCAGTATGTAATTTTTGGCAGAGCAAACCAAAT